>NW_028293245.1:0-112717 GCF_964106645.2 Podarcis pityusensis
AGGGCTGATTTCTTGTCCTGTGATAAAAAGCCTTCTTTTTCGAGTGCCAAACCTTTCAGGAGAGCATTTATTGGCTTTTGGCACCATTTTTGAGTGAATTGCCAAAAGTCAGATTTTTGCTGAAATTGTGACCCCGGGGCTTAGGGATTTTTTCAAAAAAATATTTTCTGCCGGTTAAGTTTTTGAGGGCTTATTTCTTGTTCTGTAATAAAAAGCCTTCTGTTTCGAGTGCCAAACCTTTCAGGAGAGCATTTTCAGGCTTTTGGCACCATTTTTGAGTGAATTGCCAAAAGTCAGATTTTTGCTGAAATTGTGACCCCGGGGCTTAGGGATTTTTTCAAAAAAATATTTTCTGCCGGTAAAGTTTTTGAGGGCTGATTTCTTGTCCTGTGATAAAAAGCCTTCTGTTTCGAGTGCCAAACCTTTCAGGGGAGCATTTACAACCGGTTGGCACCATTTTTGAGTGAATTGCCAAAAGTCAGATTTTTGCTGAAATTGTGACCCCGAGGCTTAGGGATTTTTTCAAAAAAATATTTTCTGCCGGTTAAGTTTTTGAGAGCTGATTTCTTGTCCTGAGATAAAAAGGCTTCTATTTTGAGTGCCAAACCTTTCACGAGAGCATTTTCTGGCTTTTGGCACCATTTTTGAGTGAATTGCCAAAAGTCAGATTTTTGCTGAAATTGTGACCCCGGGGCTTAGGGATTTTTTCAAAAAAATATTTTCTGCCGGTAAAGTTTTTGAGGGCTGATTTCTTGTCCTGTGATAAAAAGCCTTCTGTTTCCATCGCCAAAGCTTTCAGGGGAGCATTTGCAACCGGTTGGCACCATTTTTTTGAGTGAATTGCCAAAAGTCAGATTTTTGCTGAAATTGTGACCCCGGGGCTTAGGGATTTTTTCAAAAAAATATTTTCTGCCGGTTAAGTTTTTGAGGGCTTATTTCTTGTTCTGTAATAAAAAGCCTTCTGTTTCGAGTGCCAAACCTTTCAGGAGAGCATTTTCAGGCTTTTGGCACCATTTTTGAGTGAATTGCCAAAAGTCAGATTTTTGCTGAAATTGTGACCCCGGGGCTTAGGGATTTTTTCAAAAAAATATTTTCTGCCGGTTAAGTTTTTGAGGGCTGATTTCTTGTCCTGTGATAAAAAGACTTCTTTTTCGAGTGCCAAACCTTTCAGGAGAGCATTTTCTGGCTTTTGGCACCATTTTTGAGTGAATTGCCAAAAGTCAGATTTTTGCTGAAATTGTGACCCCGGGGCTTAGGGATTTTTACAAAAAAATATTTTCTGCCGGTTAAGTTTTTCAGGGCTGATTTCTTGTCCTGTGATAAAAATCCTTCTGTTTCGAGTGCCAAACCTTTCAGGAGAGCATTTTCAAGCTTTTGGCACCATTTTTGAGTGAATTGCCAAAAGTCAGATTTTTGCTGAAATTGTGACCCCGGGGCTTAGGGATTTTTTCAAAAAAATATTTTCTGCCGGTTAAGTTTTTGAGGGCTGATTTCCTCTCCTGTGATAAAAAGCCTTCTGTTTCGAGTGCCAAACCTTTCACGAGAGCATTTTCTGGCTTTTGGCACCATTTTTGAGTGAATTGCCAAAAGTCAGATTTTTGCTGAAATTGTGACCCCGGGGCTTAGGGATTTTTTCAAAAAAATATTTTCTGCCGGTTAAGTTTTTGAGGGCTGATTTCTTGTCCTGTGATAAAAAGCCTTCTGTTTCCATCGCCAAAGCTTTCAGGGGAGCATTTGCAACCGGTTGGCACCATTTTTTGAGTGAATTGCCAAAAGTCAGATTTTTGCTGAAATTGTGACCCCGGGGCTTAGGGATTTTTTCAAAAAAATATTTTCTGCTGGTTAAGTTTTTGAGCGGTGATTTCTTGTCCTGTGATAAAAAGACTTCTGTTTCGAGTGCCAAACCTTTCAGGAGAGCATTTTCAAGCTTTTGGCACCATTTTTGAGTGAATTGCCAAAAGTCAGATTTTTGCTGAAATTGTGACCCCGGGGCTTAGGGATTTTTTCAAAAAAATGTTTTCTGCCGGTTAAGTTTTTGAGGGCTGATTTCTTGTCCTGTGATAAAAAGCCTTCTTTTTCGAGTGCCAAACCTTTCAGGAGACCATTTTCTGGCTTTTGGCACCATTTCTGAGTGAATTGCCAAAAGTCAGATGTTTGCTGAAATTTTGACCCCGGGGCTTAGGGATTTTTTCAAAAAAAATATTTTCTGCCGGTTAAGTTTTTGAGGGCTTATTTCTTGTTCTGTGATAAAAAGCCTTCTGTTTCGAGTGCCAAACCTTTCAGGAGAGCATTTTCAGGCTTTTGGCACCATTTTTGAGTGAATTGCCAAAAGTCAGATTTTTGCTGAAATTGTGACCCCGGGGCTTAGGGATTTTTTCAAAAAAATATTTTCTGCCGGTTAAGTTTTTGAGGGCTGATTTCTTGTCCTGAGATAAAAAGCCTTCTATTTCGAGTGCCAAACCTTTCACGAGAGCATTTTCTGGCTTTTGGCACCATTTTTGAGTGAATTGCCAAAAGTCAGATTTTTGCTGAAATTGTGACCCCGGGGCTTAGGGATTTTTTCAAAAAAATATTTTCTGCCGGTAAAGTTTTTGAGGGCTGATTTCTTGTCCTGTGATAAAAAGCCTTCTGTTTCCATCGCCAAAGCTTTCAGGGGAGCATTTGCAACTGGTTGGCACCATTTTTTGAGTGAATTGCCAAAAGTCAGATTTTTGCTGAAATTGTGACCCCGGGGCTTAGGGATTTTTTCAAAAAAATATTTTCTGCCGGTTAAGTTTTTGAGGGCTGATTTCTTGTCCTGTGATAAAAAGCCTTCTGTTTCGAGTGCCAAACCTTTCAGGAGAGCATTTTCAAGCTTTTGGCACCATTATTGAGTGAATTGCCAAAAGTCAGATTTTTGCTGAAATTGTGACCCCGGGGCTTAGGGATTTTTTCAAAAAAATATTTTCTGCCGGTTAAGTTTTTGAGGGCTGATTTCTTGTCCTGTCATAAAAAGCCTTCTGTTTCGAGTGCCAAACCTTTCAGGAGAGGATTTTCAGGCTTTTGGCACCATTTTTGAGTGAATTGCCAAAAGTCAGATTTTTGCTGAAATTGTGACCCCGGGGCTTAGGGATTTTTTCAAAAAAATATTTTCTGCCGGTTAAGTTTTTGAGGGCTGATTTCTTGTCCTGAGATAAAAAGCCTTCTATTTCGAGTGCCAAACCTTTCACGAGAGCATTTTCTGGCTTTTGGCACCATTTTTGAGTGAATTGCCAAAAGTCAGATTTTTGCTGAAATTGTGACCCCGGGGCTTAGGGATTTTTTTCAAAAAAATATTTTCTGCCGGTAAAGTTTTTGAGGGCTGATTTCTTGTCCTGTGATAAAAAGCCTTCTGTTTCCATCGCCAAAGCTTTCAGGGGAGCATTTGCAACTGGTTGGCACCATTTTTTGAGTGAATTGCCAAAAGTCAGATTTTTGCTGAAATTGTGACCCCGGGGCTTAGGGATTTTTTCAAAAAAAATATTTTCTGCCGGTTAAGTTTTTGAGGGCTGATTTCTTGTCCTGTGATAAAAAGCCTTCTGTTTCGAGTGCCAAACCTTTCAGGAGAGCATTTTCAAGCTTTTGGCACCATTATTGAGTGAATTGCCAAAAGTCAGATTTTTGCTGAAATTGTGACCCCGGGGCTTAGGGATTTTTTCAAAAAAATATTTTCTGCCGGTTAAGTTTTTGAGGGCTGATTTCTTGTCCTGTGATAAAAAGACTTCTGTTTCCATCGCCAAAGCTTTCAGGGGAGCATTTGCAACCGGTTGGCACCATTTTTTGAGTGAATTGCCAAAAGTCAGATTTTTGCTGAAATTGTGACCCCGGGGCTTAGGGATTTTTTCAAAAAAATATTTTCTGCTGGTTAAGTTTTTGAGCGGTGATTTCTTGTCCTGTGATAAAAAGACTTCTGTTTCGAGTGCCAAACCTTTCAGGGGAGCATTTGCAACCAGTTGGCACCATTTTTGAGTGAATTGCCAAAAGTCAGATTTTTGCTGAAATTGTGACCCCGGGGCTTAGGGATTTTTTCAAAAAAATATTTTCTGCCGGTTAAGTTTTTGAGGGCTGATTTCTTGTCCTGTGATAAAAAGCCTTCTGTTTCCATCGCCAAAGCTTTCAGGGGAGCATTTGCAACCGGTGGGCACCATTTTTTGAGTGAATTGCCAAAAGTCAGATTTTTGCTGAAATTGTGACCCCGGGGCTTAGGGATTTGTTCAAAAAAATATTTTCTGCCGTTTAAGTTTTTGAGGGCTGATTTCTTGTCCTGTGATAAAAAGACTTCTGTTTCGAGTGCCAAACCTTTCAGGGGAGCATTTGCAACCAGTTGGCACCATTTTTGAGTGAATTGCCAAAAGTCAGATTTTTGCTGAAATTGTGACCCCGGGGCTTAGGGATTTTTTCAAAAAAATATTTTCTGCCGGTTAAGTTTTTGAGGGCTGATTTCTTGTCCTGTGATAAAAAGCCTTCTGTTTCCATCGCCAAAGCTTTCAGGGGAGCATTTGCAACCGGTGGGCACCATTTTTTGAGTGAATTGCCAAAAGTCAGATTTTTGCTGAAATTGTGACCCCGGGGCTTAGGGATTTTTTCAAAAAAATATTTTCTGCCGGTTAAGTTTTTGAGAGCTGATTTCTTGTCCTGAGATAAAAAGCCTTCTATTTTGAGTGCCAAACCTTTCACGAGAGCATTTTCTGGCTTTTGGCACCATTTTTGAGTGAATTGCCAAAAGTCAGATTTTTGCCTAAATTGTGACCCCGGGGCTTAGGGATTTTTTCAAAAAAATATTTTCTGCCGGTTAAGTTTTTGAGGGCTGATTTCTTGTCCTGTGATAAAAAGCCTTCTGTTTCGAGTGCCAAACCTTTCAGGAGAGCATTTTCAAGCTTTTGACACCATTTTTGAGTGAATTGCCAAAAGTCAGATTTTTGCTGAAATTGTGACCCCGGGGCTTAGGGATTTTTTCAAAAAAATATTTTCTGCCGGTTAAGTTTTTGAGGGCTGATTTCTTGTCCTGTGATAAAAAGACTTCTGTTTCGAGTGCCAAACCTTTCAGGGGAGCATTTGCAACCAGTTGGCACCATTTTTGAGTGAATTGCCAAAAGTCAGATTTTTGCTGAAATTGTGACCCCGGGGCTTAGGGATTTTTTCAAAAAAATATTTTCTGCCGGTTAAGTTTTTGAGGGCTGATTTCTTGTCCTGTGATAAAAAGCCTTCTGTTTCCATCGCCAAAGCTTTCAGGGGAGCATTTGCAACCGGTGGGCACCATTTTTTGGGTGAATTGCCAAAAGTCAGATTTTTGCTGAAATTGTGACCCCGGGGCTTAGGGATTTTTTCAAAAAAATATTTTCTGCCGGTTAAGTTTTTGAGAGCTGATTTCTTGTCCTGAGATAAAAAGCCTTCTATTTTGAGTGCCAAACCTTTCAGGAGAGCATTTTCAAGCTTTTGACACCATTTTTGAGTGAATTGCCAAAAGTCAGATTTTTGCTGAAATTGTGACCCCGGGGCTTAGGGATTTTTTCATAAAAATATTTTCTGACGGTTAAGTTTTTGAGGGCTGATTTCTTGTCCTGTGATAAAAAGCCTTCTGTTTCGAGTGCCAAACCTTTCAGGGGAGCATTTTCAAGCTTTTGGCACCATTTTTGAGTGAATTGCCAAAAGTCAGATTTTTGCTGAAATTGTGACCCCGGGGATTAGGGATTTTTTCAAAAAAATATTTTTTGCCGGTTAGGTTTTTGAGGGCTGATTTCTTGTCCTGTGATAAAAATCCTTCTGTTTCGAGTGCCAAACCTTTCAGGAGAGCATTTTCAAGCTTTTGGCACCATTTTTGAGTGAATTGCCAAAAGTCAGATTTTTGCTGAAATTGTGACCCCGGGGCTTAGGGATTTTTTCAAAAAAATATTTTCTGCCGGTTAAGTTTTTGAGGGCTGATTTCTTGTCCTGTGATAAAAAGCCTTCTGTTTCGAGTGCCAAACCTTTCAGGAGAGCATTTTCAAGCTTTTGGCACCATTATTGAGTGAATTGCCAAAAGTCAGATTTTTGCTGAAATTGTGACCCCGGGGCTTAGGGATTTTTTCAAAAAAATATTTTCTGCCGGTTAAGTTTTTGAGGGCTGATTTCTTGTCCTGTGATAAAAAGCCTTCTGTTTCCATCGCCAAAGCTTTCAGGGGAGCATTTGCAACCGGTTGGCACCATTTTTTGAGTGAATTGCCAAAAGTCAGATTTTTGCTGAAATTGTGACCCCGGGGCTTAGGGATTTGTTCAAAAAAATATTTTCTGCCGTTTAAGTTTTTGAGGGCTGATTTCTTGTCCTGTGATAAAAAGACTTCTATTTCGAGTGCCAAACCTTTCAGGAGAGCATTTTCTGGCTTTTGGCACCATTTTTGAGTGAATTGCCAAAAGTCAGATTTTTGCTGAAATTGTGCCCCCGGGGGTTAGGGATTTTTTCAAAAAAATATTTTCTGCCGTTTAAGTTTTTGAGGGCTGATTTCTTGTCCTGTGATAAAAAGACTTCTGTTTCGAGTGCCAAACCTTTCAGGGGAGCACTTGCAACCAGTTGGCACCATTTTTGAGTGAATTGCCAAAAGTCAGATTTTTGCTGAAATTGTGACCCCGGGGCTTAGGGATTTTTTCAAAAAAATATTTTCTGCCGGTTAAGTTTTTGAGGGCTGATTTCTTGTCCTGTGATAAAAAGCCTTCTGTTTCGAGTGCCAAACCTTTCAGGAGAGCATTTTCAAGCTTTTGGCACCATTATTGAGTGAATTGCCAAAAGTCAGATTTTTGCTGAAATTGTGACCCCGGGGCTTAGGGATTTTTTCAAAAAAATATTTTCTGCCGGTTAAGTTTTTGAGGGCTGATTTCTTGTCCTGTGATAAAAAGCCTTCTGTTTCCATCGCCAAAGCTTTCAGGGGAGCATTTGCAACCGGTTGGCACCATTTTTTGAGTGAATTGCCAAAAGTCAGATTTTTGCTGAAATTGTGACCCCGGGGCTTAGGGATTTGTTCAAAAAAATATTTTCTGCCGTTTAAGTTTTTGAGGGCTGATTTCTTGTCCTGTGATAAAAAGACTTCTATTTCGAGTGCCAAACCTTTCAGGAGAGCATTTTCTGGCTTTTGGCACCATTTTTGAGTGAATTGCCAAAAGTCAGATTTTTGCTGAAATTGTGCCCCCGGGGGTTAGGGATTTTTTCAAAAAAATATTTTCTGCCGTTTAAGTTTTTGAGGGCTGATTTCTTGTCCTGTGATAAAAAGACTTCTGTTTCGAGTGCCAAACCTTTCAGGGGAGCACTTGCAACCAGTTGGCACCATTTTTGAGTGAATTGCCAAAAGTCAGATTTTTGCTGAAATTGTGACCCCGGGGCTTAGGGATTTTTTCAAAAAAATATTTTCTGCCGTTTAAGTTTTTGAGGGCTGATTTCTTGTCCTGTGATAAAAAGCCTTCTGTTTCCATCGCCAAAGCTTTCAGGGGAGCATTTGCAACCGGTGGGCACCATTTTTTGAGTGAATTGCCAAAAGTCAGATTTTTGCTGAAATTGTGACCCCGGGGCTTAGGGATTTTTTCAAAAAAATATTTTCTGCCGGTTAAGTTTTTGAGAGCTGATTTCTTGTCCTGAGATAAAAAGCCTTCTATTTTGAGTGCCAAACCTTTCACGAGAGCATTTTCTGGCTTTTGGCACCATTTTTGAGTGAATTGCCAAAAGTCAGATTTTTGCCTAAATTGTGACCCCGGGGCTTAGGGATTTTTTCAAAAAAATATTTTCTGCCGGTTAAGTTTTTGAGGGCTGATTTCTTGTCCTGTGATAAAAAGCCTTCTGTTTCGAGTGCCAAACCTTTCAGGAGAGCATTTTCAAGCTTTTGACACCATTTTTGAGTGAATTGCCAAAAGTCAGATTTTTGCTGAAATTGTGACCCCGGGGCTTAGGGATTTTTTCAAAAAAATATTTTCTGCCGGTTAAGTTTTTGAGGGCTGATTTCTTGTCCTGTGATAAAAAGCCTTCTGTTTCGAGTGCCAAACCTTTCAGGAGAGCATTTTCAAGCTTTTGGCACCATTTTTGAGTGAATTGCCAAAAGTCAGATTTTTGCTGAAATTGTGACCCCGGGGATTAGGGATTTTTTCAAAAAAATATTTTTTGCCGGTTAGGTTTTTGAGGGCTGATTTCTTGTCCTGTGATAAAAATCCTTCTGTTTCGAGTGCCAAACCTTTCAGGAGAGCATTTTCAAGCTTTTGGCACCATTTTTGAGTGAATTGCCAAAAGTCAGATTTTTGCTGAAATTGTGACCCCGGGGCTTAGGGATTTTTTCAAAAAAATATTTTCTGCCGGTTAAGTTTTTGAGGGCTGATTTCGTGTCCTGAGATAAAAAGCCTTCTATTTCGAGTGCCAAACCTTTCACGAGAGCATTTTCTGGCTTTTGGCACCATTTTTGAGTGAATTGCCAAAAGTCAGATTTTTGCTGAAATTGTGCCCCCGGGGCTTAGGGATTTTTTCAAAAAAATATTTTCTGCCGGTTAAGTTTTTGAGGGCTGATTTCTTGTCCTGTGATAAAAAGCCTTCTGTTTCCATCGCCAAAGCTTTCAGGGGAGCATTTGCAACCGGTTGGCACCATTTTTTGAGTGAATTGCCAAAAGTCAGATTTTTGCTGAAATTGTGACCCCGCGGCTTAGGGATTTTTTCAAAAAAATATTTTCTGCCGGTTAAGTTTTTGAGGGCTGATTTCTTGTCCTGTGATAAAAAGCCTTCTGTTTCCACCGCCAAAGCTTTCAGGTGAGCATTTGCAACCGGTTGGCACCATTTTTTGAGTGAATTGCCAAAAGTCAGATTTTTGCTGAAATTGTGACCCCGGGGCTTAGGGATTTTTTCAAAAAAATATTTTCTGCCGGTTAAGTTTTTGAGGGCTGATTTCTTGTCCTGGGATAAAAAGACTTCTGTTTCGAGTGCCAAACCTTTCAGGAGAGCATTTTCAGGCTTTTGGCACCATTTTTGAGTGAATTGCCAAAAGTCAGATTTTTGCTGAAATTGTGACCCCGGGGCTTAGGGATTTTTTCAAAAAAATATTTTCTTCCGGTAAAGTTTTTGAGGGCTGATTTCTTGTCCTGTGATAAAAAGCCTTCTGTTTCCATCGCCAAAGCTTTCAGGGGAGCATTTGCAACCGGTTGGCACCATTTTTTGAGTGAATTGCCAAAAGTCAGATTTTTGCTGAAATTGTGACCCCGGGGCTTAGGGATTTTTTCAAAAAAATATTTTCTGCCGGTTAAGTTTTTGAGGGCTGATTTCTTGTCCTGTGATAAAAAGCCTTCTGTTTCGAGTGCCAAACCTTTCAGGAGAGCATTTTCAAGCTTTTGGCACCATTATTGAGTGAATTGCCAAAAGTCAGATTTTTGCTGAAATTGTGACCCCGGGGCTTAGGGATTTTTTCAAAAAAATATTTTCTGCCGGTTAAGTTTTTGAGGGCTGATTTCTTGTCCTGTGATAAAAAGCCTTCTGTTTCGAGTGCCAAACCTTTCAGGAGAGCATTTTCAAGCTTTTGGCACCATTTTTGAGTGAATTGCCAAAAGTCAGATTTTTGCTGAAATTGTGACCCCGGGGCTTAGGGATTTTTTCAAAAAAATATTTTCTGCCGTTTAAGTTTTTGAGGGCTGATTTCTTGTCCTGTGATAAAAAGACTTCTGTTTCGAGTGCCAAACCTTTCAGGGGAGCATTTGCAACCAGTTGGCACCATTTTTGAGTGAATTGCCAAAAGTCAGATTTTTGCTGAAATTGTGACCCCGGGGCTTAGGGATTTTTTCAAAAAAATATTTTCTGCCGGTGAAGTTTTTGAGGGCTGATTTCTTGTCATGTGATAAAAAGCCTTCCGTTTCGAGTGCCAAACCTTTCAGGAGAGGATTTTCAGGCTTTTGGCACCATTTTTGAGTGAATTGCCAAAAGTCAGATTTTTGCTGAAATTGTGACCCCGGGGCTTAGGGATTTTTTCAAAAAAATATTTCCTGCCGGTTAAGTTTTTGAGGGCTGATTTCTTGTCCTGTGATAAAAAGCCTTCTGTTTCCATCGCCAAAGCTTTCAGGGGAGCATTTGCAACCGGTTGGCACCATTTTTTGAGTGAATTGCCAAAAGTCAGATTTTTGCTGAAATTGTGACCCCGGGGCTTAGGGATTTTTTCAAAAAAATATTTTCTGCCGGTTAAGTTTTTGAGAGCTGATTTCTTGTCCTGAGATAAAAAGCCTTCTATTTTGAGTGCCAAACCTTTCACGAGAGCATTTTCTGGCTTTTGGCACCATTTTTGAGTGAATTGCCAAAAGTCAGATTTTTGCTGAAATTGTGACCCCGGGGCTTAGGGATTTTTTCAAAAAAATATTTTCTGCCGGTTAAGTTTTTGAGGGCTGATTTCTTGTCCTGTGATAAAAAGCCTTCTGTTTCGAGTGCCAAACCTTTCAGGAGAGCATTTTCAAGCTTTTGACACCATTTTTGAGTGAATTGCCAAAAGTCAGATTTTTGCTGAAATTGTGACCCCGGGGCTTAGGGATTTTTTCAAAAAAATATTTTCTGCCGGTTAAGTTTTTGAGGGCTGATTTCTTGTCCTGTGATAAAAAGCCTTCTGTTTCGAGTGCCAAACCTTTCAGGAGAGCATTTTCAAGCTTTTGGCACCATTTTTGAGTGAATTGCCAAAAGTCAGATTTTTGCTGAAATTGTGACCCCGGGGATTAGGGATTTTTTCAAAAAAATATTTTTTGCCGGTTAGGTTTTTGAGGGCTGATTTCTTGTCCTGTGATAAAAATCCTTCTGTTTCGAGTGCCAAACCTTTCAGGAGAGCATTTTCAAGCTTTTGGCACCATTTTTGAGTGAATTGCCAAAAGTCAGATTTTTGCTGAAATTGTGACCCCGGGGCTTAGGGATTTTTTCAAAAAAATATTTTCTGCCGGTTAAGTTTTTGAGGGCTGATTTCGTGTCCTGAGATAAAAAGCCTTCTATTTCGAGTGCCAAACCTTTCACGAGAGCATTTTCTGGCTTTTGGCACCATTTTTGAGTGAATTGCCAAAAGTCAGATTTTTGCTGAAATTGTGCCCCCGGGGCTTAGGGATTTTTTCAAAAAAATATTTTCTGCCGGTTAAGTTTTTGAGGGCTGATTTCTTGTCCTGTGATAAAAAGCCTTCTGTTTCCATCGCCAAAGCTTTCAGGGGAGCATTTGCAACCGGTTGGCACCATTTTTTGAGTGAATTGCCAAAAGTCAGATTTTTGCTGAAATTGTGACCCCGCGGCTTAGGGATTTTTTCAAAAAAATATTTTCTGCCGGTTAAGTTTTTGAGGGCTGATTTCTTGTCCTGTGATAAAAAGCCTTCTGTTTCAAGTGCCAAACCTTTCAGGAGAGCATTTTCCAGCTTTTGGCACCATTTTTGAGTGAATTGCCAAAAGTCAGATTTTTGCTGAAATTGTGACCCCGGGGCTTAGGGATTTTTTCAAAAAAATATTTTCTGCCGTTTAAGTTTTTGAGGGCTGATTTCTTGTCCTGTGATAAAAAGACTTCTGTTTCGAGTGCCAAACCTTTCAGGGGAGCATTTGCAACCAGATGGCACCATTTTTGAGTGAATTGCCAAAAGTCAGATTTTTGCTGAAATTGTGACCCCGGGGCTTCGGGATTTTTTCAAAAAAATATTTTCTGCCGGTTAAGTTTTTGAGAGCTGATTTCTTGTCCTGAGATAAAAAGCCTTCTATTTTGAGTGCCAAACCTTTCACGAGAGCATTTTCTGGCTTTTGGCACCATTTTTGAGTGAATTGCCAAAAGTCAGATTTTTGCTGAAATTGTGACCCCGAGGCTTAGGGATTTTTTCAAAAAAATATTTTCTGCCGGTTAAGTTTTTGAGGGCTGATTTCTTGTCCTGTGATAAAAAGCCTTCTGTTTCGAGTGCCAAACCTTTCAGGAGAGCATTTTCAAGCTTTTGGCACCATTTTTGAGTGAATTGCCAAAAGTCAGATTTTTGCTGAAATTGTGACCCCGGGGCTTAGGGATTTTTTCAAAAAAATATTTTCTGCCGGTAAAGTTTTTGAGGGCTGATTTCTTGTCCTGTGATAAAAAGACTTCTGTTTCCATCGCCAAAGCTTTCAGGGGAGCATTTGAAACCGGTTGGCACCATTTTTGAGTGAATTGCCAAAAGTCAGATTTTTGCTGAAATTGTGACCCCGGGGCTTAGGGATTTTTTCAAAAAAATATTTTCTGCCGGTTAAGTTTTTGAGGGCTGATTTCTTGTCCTGTGATAAAAAGCCTTCTGTTTCAAGTGCCAAACCTTTCAGGAGAGCATTTTCCAGCTTTTGGCACCATTTTTGAGTGAATTGCCAAAAGTCAGATTTTTGCTGAAATTGTGACCCCGGGGCTTAGGGATTTTTTCAAAAAAATATTTTCTGCCGTTTAAGTTTTTGAGGGCTGATTTCTTGTCCTGTGATAAAAAGACTTCTGTTTCGAGTGCCAAACCTTTCAGGGGAGCATTTGCAACCAGTTGGCACCATTTTTGAGTGAATTGCCAAAAGTCAGATTTTTGCTGAAATTGTGACCCCGGGGCTTAGGGATTTTTTCAAAAAAATATTTTCTGCCGGTTAAGTTTTTGAGGGCTGATTTCTTGTTCTGTGATAAAAAGCCTTCTGTTTCCATCGCCAAAGCTTTCAGGGGAGCATTTGCAACCGGTGGGCACCATTTTTTGAGTGAATTGCCAAAAGTCAGATTTTTGCTGAAATTGTGACCCCGGGGCTTAGGGATTTTTTCAAAAAAATATTTTCTGCCGGTTAAGTTTTTGAGAGCTGATTTCTTGTCCTGAGATAAAAAGCCTTCTATTTTGAGTGCCAAACCTTTCACGAGAGCATTTTCTGGCTTTTGGCACCATTTTTGAGTGAATTGCCAAAAGTCAGATTTTTGCCTAAATTGTGACCCCGGGGCTTAGGGATTTTTTCAAAAAAATATTTTCTGCCGGTTAAGTTTTTGAGGGCTGATTTCTTGTCCTGTGATAAAAAGCCTTCTGTTTCGAGTGCCAAACCTTTCAGGAGAGCATTTTCAAGCTTTTGACACCATTTTTGAGTGAATTGCCAAAAGTCAGATTTTTGCTGAAATTGTGACCCCGGGGCTTAGGGATTTTTTCAAAAAAATATTTTCTGCCGGTTAAGTTTTTGAGGGCTGATTTCTTGTCCTGTGATAAAAAGCCTTCTGTTTCGAGTGCCAAACCTTTCAGGAGAGCATTTTCAAGCTTTTGGCACCATT
Source organism: Podarcis pityusensis (assembly GCF_964106645.2). NCBI lineage: Eukaryota > Metazoa > Chordata > Lepidosauria > Squamata > Lacertidae > Podarcis > Podarcis pityusensis. Next base: position 13,245 of record NW_028293245.1, read on the forward strand.
TTTGAGTGAATTGCCAAAAGTCAGATTTTTGCTGAAATTGTGACCCCGGGGATTAGGGATTTTTTCAAAAAAATATTTTTTGCCGGTTAGGTTTTTGAGGGCTGATTTCTTGTCCTGTGATAAAAATCCTTCTGTTTCGAGTGCCAAACCTTTCAGGAGAGCATTTTCAAGCTTTTGGCACCATTTTTGAGTGAATTGCCAAAAGTCAGATTTTTGCTGAAATTGTGACCCCGGGGCTTAGGGATTTTTTCAAAAAAATATTTTCTGCCGGTTAAGTTTTTGAGGGCTGATTTCGTGTCCTGAGATAAAAAGCCTTCTATTTCGAGTGCCAAACCTTTCACGAGAGCATTTTCTGGCTTTTGGCACCATTTTTGAGTGAATTGCCAAAAGTCAGATTTTTGCTGAAATTGTGCCCCCGGGGCTTATGGATTTTTTCAAAAAAATATTTTCTGCCGGTTAAGTTTTTGAGGGCTGATTTCTTGTCCTGTGATAAAAAGCCTTCTGTTTCCATCGCCAAAGCTTTCAGGGGAGCATTTGCAACCGGTTGGCACCATTTTTTGAGTGAATTGCCAAAAGTCAGATTTTTGCTGAAATTGTGACCCCGCGGCTTAGGGATTTTTTCAAAAAAATATTTTCTGCCGGTTAAGTTTTTGAGGGCTGATTTCTTGTCCTGTGATAAAAAGCCTTCTGTTTCCACCGCCAAAGCTTTCAGGTGAGCATTTGCAACCGGTTGGCACCATTTTTTGAGTGAATTGCCAAAAGTCAGATTTTTGCTGAAATTGTGACCCCGGGGCTTAGGGATTTTTTCAAAAAAATATTTTCTGCCGGTTAAGTTTTTGAGGGCTGATTTCTTGTCCTGTGATAAAAAGACTTCTGTTTCGAGTGCCAAACCTTTCAGGAGAGCATTTTCAGGCTTTTGGCACCATTTTTGAGTGAATTGCCAAAAGTCAGATTTTTGCTGAAATTGTGACACCGGGGCTTAGGGATTTTTTCAAAAAAATATTTTCTGCCGGTTAAGTTTTTGAGGGCTGATTTCTTGTCCTGTGATAAAAAGCCTTCTGTTTCCATCGCTAAAGCTTTCAGGTGAGCATTTGCAACCGGTTGGCACCATTTTTTGAGTGAATTGCCAAAAGTCAGATTTTTGCTGAAATTGTGACCCCGCGGCTTAGGGATTTTTTCAAAAAAATATTTTCTGCCGGTTAAGTTTTTGAGGGCTGATTTCTTGTCCTGTGATAAAAAGCCTTCTGTTTCCATCGCCAATGCTTTCAGGTGAGCATTTGCAACCGGCTGGCACCATTTTTTGAGTGAACTGCCAAAAGTCAGATTTTTGCTGAAATTGTGACCCCGGCGCTTAGGGATTTTTTCAAAAAAATATTTTCTGCCGGTTAAGTTTTTGAGGGCTGATTTCTTGTCCTGTGATAAAAAGCCTTCTGTTTCGAGTGCCAAACCTTTCAGGAGAGCATTTTCAAGCTTTTGGCACCATTTTTGAGTGAATTGCCAAAAGTCAGATTTTTGCTGAAATTGTGACCCCGGGGCTTAGGGATTTTTTCAAAAAAATATTTTCTGCCGGTTAAGTTTTTGAGGGCTGATTTCTTGTCCTGTGATAAAAAGACTTCTGTTTCGAGTGCCAAACCTTTCAGGGGAGCATTTGCAACCAGTTGGCACCATTTTTGAGTGAATTGCCAAAAGTCAGATTTTTGCTGAAATTGTGACCCCGGGGCTTCGGGATTTTTTCAAAAAAATATTTTCTGCCGGTTAAGTTTTTGAGAGCTGATTTCTTGTCCTGAGATAAAAAGCCTTCTATTTTGAGTGCCAAACCTTTCACGAGAGCATTTTCTGGCTTTTGGCACCATTTTTGAGTGAATTGCCAAAAGTCAGATTTTTGCTGAAATTGTGACCCCGGGGCTTAGGGATTTTTTCAAAAAAATATTTTCTGCCGGTTAAGTTTTTGAGGGCTGATTTCTTGTCCTGTGATAAAAAGCCTTCTGTTTCGAGTGCCAAACCTTTCAGGAGAGCATTTTCAAGCTTTTGGCACCATTTTTGAGTGAATTGCCAAAAGTCAGATTTTTGCTGAAATTGTGACCCCGGGGCTTAGGGATTTTTTCAAAAAAATATTTTCTGCCGGTAAAGTTTTTGAGGGCTGATTTCTTGTCCTGTGATAAAAAGACTTCTGTTTCCATCGCCAAAGCTTTCAGGGGAGCATTTGAAACCGGTTGGCACCATTTTTGAGTGAATTGCCAAAAGTCAGATTTTTGCTGAAATTGTGACCCCGGGGCTTAGGGATTTTTTCAAAAAAATATTTTCTGCCGGTTAAGTTTTTGAGGGCTGATTTCTTGTCCTGTGATAAAAAGCCTTCTGTTTCAAGTGCCAAACCTTTCAGGAGAGCATTTTCCAGCTTTTGGCACCATTTTTGAGTGAATTGCCAAAAGTCAGATTTTTGCTGAAATTGTGACCCCGGGGCTTAGGGATTTTTTCAAAAAAATATTTTCTGCCGTTTAAGTTTTTGAGGGCTGATTTCTTGTCCTGTGATAAAAAGACTTCTGTTTCGAGTGCCAAACCTTTCAGGGGAGCATTTGCAACCAGTTGGCACCATTTTTGAGTGAATTGCCAAAAGTCAGATTTTTGCTGAAATTGTGACCCCGGGGCTTAGGGATTTTTTCAAAAAAATATTTTCTGCCGGTTAAGTTTTTGAGGGCTGATTTCTTGTTCTGTGATAAAAAGCCTTCTGTTTCCATCGCCAAAGCTTTCAGGGGAGCATTTGCAACCGGTGGGCACCATTTTTTGAGTGAATTGCCAAAAGTCAGATTTTTGCTGAAATTGTGACCCCGGGGCTTAGGGATTTTTTCAAAAAAATATTTTCTGCCGGTTAAGTTTTTGAGAGCTGATTTCTTGTCCTGAGATAAAAAGCCTTCTATTTTGAGTGCCAAACCTTTCACGAGAGCATTTTCTGGCTTTTGGCACCATTTTTGAGTGAATTGCCAAAAGTCAGATTTTTGCCTAAATTGTGACCCCGGGGCTTAGGGATTTTTTCAAAAAAATATTTTCTGCCGGTTAAGTTTTTGAGGGCTGATTTCTTGTCCTGTGATAAAAAGCCTTCTGTTTCGAGTGCCAAACCTTTCAGGAGAGCATTTTCAAGCTTTTGACACCATTTTTGAGTGAATTGCCAAAAGTCAGATTTTTGCTGAAATTGTGACCCCGGGGCTTAGGGATTTTTTCAAAAAAATTTTTTCTGCCGGTTAAGTTTTTGAGGGCTGATTTCTTGTCCTGTGATAAAAAGCCTTCTGTTTCGAGTGCCAAACCTTTCAGGAGAGCATTTTCAAGCTTTTGGCACCATTTTTGAGTGAATTGCCAAAAGTCAGATTTTTGCTGAAATTGTGACCCCGGGGCTTAGGGATTTTTTCAAAAAAATATTTTCTGCCGTTTAAGTTTTTGAGGGCTGATTTCTTGTCCTGTGATAAAAAGACTTCTGTTTCGAGTGCCAAACCTTTCAGGGGAGCATTTGCAACCAGTTGGCACCATTTTTGAGTGAATTGCCAAAAGTCAGATTTTTGCTGAAATTGTGACCCCGGGGCTTAGGGATTTTTTCAAAAAAATATTTTCTGCCGGTTAAGTTTTTGAGGGCTGATTTTTTGTTCTGTGATAAAAAGCCTTCTGTTTCCATCGCCAAAGCTTTCAGGGGAGCATTTGCAACCGGTGGGCACCATTTTTTGAGTGAATTGCCAAAAGTCAGATTTTTGCTGAAATTGTGACCCCGGGGCTTAGGGATTTTTTCAAAAAAATATTTTCTGCCGGTTAAGTTTTTGAGAGCTGATTTCTTGTCCTGAGATAAAAAGCCTTCTATTTTGAGTGCCAAACCTTTCACGAGAGCATTTTCTGGCTTTTGGCACCATTTTTGAGTGAATTGCCAAAAGTCAGATTTTTGCCTAAATTGTGACCCCGGGGCTTAGGGATTTTTTCAAAAAAATATTTTCTGCCGGTTAAGTTTTTGAGGGCTGATTTCTTGTCCTGTGATAAAAAGCCTTCTGTTTCGAGTGCCAAACCTTTCAGGAGAGCATTTTCAAGCTTTTGACACCATTTTTGAGTGAATTGCCAAAAGTCAGATTTTTGCTGAAATTGTGACCCCGGGGCTTAGGGATTTTTTCAAAAAAATATTTTCTGCCGGTTAAGTTTTTGAGGGCTGATTTCTTGTCCTGTGATAAAAAGCCTTCTGTTTCGAGTGCCAAACCTTTCAGGAGAGCATTTTCAAGCTTTTGGCACCATTTTTGAGTGAATTGCCAAAAGTCAGATTTTTGCTGAAATTGTGACCCCGGGGATTAGGGATTTTTTCAAAAAAATATTTTTTGCCGGTTAGGTTTTTGAGGGCTGATTTCTTGTCCTGTGATAAAAATCCTTCTGTTTCGAGTGCCAAACCTTTCAGGAGAGCATTTTCAAGCTTTTGGCACCATTTTTGAGTGAATTGCCAAAAGTCAGATTTTTGCTGAAATTGTGACCCCGGGGCTTAGGGATTTTTTCAAAAAAATATTTTCTGCCGGTTAAGTTTTTGAGGGCTGATTTCGTGTCCTGAGATAAAAAGCCTTCTATTTCGAGTGCCAAACCTTTCACGAGAGCATTTTCTGGCTTTTGGCACCATTTTTGAGTGAATTGCCAAAAGTCAGATTTTTGCTGAAATTGTGCCCCCGGGGCTTAGGGATTTTTTCAAAAAAATATTTTCTGCCGGTTAAGTTTTTGAGGGCTGATTTCTTGTCCTGTGATAAAAAGCCTTCTGTTTCCATCGCCAAAGCTTTCAGGGGAGCATTTGCAACCGGTTGGCACCATTTTTTGAGTGAATTGCCAAAAGTCAGATTTTTGCTGAAATTGTGACCCCGGGGCTTAGGGATTTTTTCAAAAAAATATTTTCTGCCGGTTAAGTTTTTGAGGGCTGATTTCTTGTCCTGTGATAAAAAGCCTTCTGTTTCCACCGCCAAAGCTTTCAGGTGAGCATTTGCAACCGGTTGGCACCATTTTTTGAGTGAATTGCCAAAAGTCAGATTTTTGCTGAAATTGTGACCCCGGGGCTTAGGGATTTTTTCAAAAAAATATTTTCTGCCGGTTAAGTTTTTGAGGGCTGATTTCTTGTCCTGTGATAAAAAGACTTCTGTTTCGAGTGCCAAACCTTTCAGGAGAGCATTTTCAGGCTTTTGGCACCATTTTTGAGTGAATTGCCAAAAGTCAGATTTTTGCTGAAATTGTGACCCCGGGGCTTAGGGATTTTTTCAAAAAAATATTTTCTGCCGGTTAAGTTTTTGAGGGCTGATTTCTTGTCCTGTGATAAAAAGCCTTCTGTTTCCATCGCTAAAGCTTTCAGGTGAGCATTTGCAACCGGTTGGCACCATTTTTTGAGTGAATTGCCAAAAGTCAGATTTTTGCTGAAATTGTGACCCCGCGGCTTAGGGATTTTTTCAAAAAAATATTTTCTGCCGGTTAAGTTTTTGAGGGCTGATTTCTTGTCCTGTGATAAAAAGCCTTCTGTTTCCATCGCCAATGCTTTCAGGTGAGCATTTGCAACCGGCTGGCACCATTTTTTGAGTGAACTGCCAAAAGTCAGATTTTTGCTGAAATTGTGACCCCGGCGCTTAGGGATTTTTTCAAAAAAATATTTTCTGCCGGTTAAGTTTTTGAGGGCTGATTTCTTGTCCTGTGATAAAAAGCCTTCTGTTTCGAGTGCCAAACCTTTCAGGAGAGCATTTTCAAGCTTTTGGCACCATTTTTGAGTGAATTGCCAAAAGTCAGATTTTTGCTGAAATTGTGACCCCGGGGCTTAGGGATTTTTTCAAAAAAATATTTTCTGCCGGTTAAGTTTTTGAGGGCTGATTTCTTGTCCTGTGATAAAAAGCCTTCTGTTTCGAGTGCCAAACCTTTCAGGAGAGCATTTTCAAGCTTTTGGCACCATTTTTGAGTGAATTGCCAAAAGTCAGATTTTTGCTGAAATTGTGACCCCGGGGCTTAGGGATTTTTTCAAAAAAATTATTTTCTGCCGGTTAGGTTTTTGAGGGCTGATTTCTTGTCCTGTGATAAAAAGCCTTCTGTTTCCATCGCCAAAGCTTTCAGGGGAGCATTTTCTGGCTTTTGGCACCATTTTTGAGTGAATTGCCAAAAGTCAGATTTTTGCTGAAATTGTGACCCCGGGGCTTAGGGATTTTTTCAAAAAAATATTTTCTGCCGGTTAAGTTTTTGAGGGCTGATTTCTTGTCCTGTGATAAAAAGCCTTCTGTTTCCATCGCCAAAGCTTTCAGGGGAGCATTTGCAACCGGTTGGCACCATTTTTTGAGTGAATTGCCAAAAGTCAGATTTTTGCTGAAATTGTGACCCCGGGGCTTAGGGATTTTTTCAAAAAAATATTTTCTGCCGGTTAAGTTTTTGAGCGCTGATTTCTTGAACCTTTTTTGAAATGACAGACAATATGGATTTGATTGATATTTGGAGGACAAAGAACCCACTAGGAAGAGAGGGAACATTCTTTTCTGAAGCCCAACTGACCTGGACAAGAATCGACCAAATATGGATCTCTAGAGGCCTGGCACCTAAGGTCAGAAAAGTGGAAATCTGCCCAAAGACCTGTTCCGACCATAATGCAGTAAAGATGGATATGACACTACTACCAACTGGATCCTTTAGATGGAAGATGAATGACAATTTGCTCAGAGATCAGGAAATTACTAAGAAGGCCCAAAAAGTTTTGAAGGATTATTTTGAGATAAATATGAATACTACGGTGGAAAAAAGAATCGTCTGGGACGCAAGTAAAGCTGTAATGAGGGGATTCTTGATACAACAGAATGCAGTAAAGAAAAGAACACAAAATGAGAAAAAAGATAAGATCTTGGATAAAATAAAAGAATTAGAGAAGAAATTAAGAGTGAACCCGAAGTCACAGCCAACTCTGAGAGAAATTAAACTTTATCAAACACAATATTCTAAACTGATAAATCAGGAAATCGAATGGAAGGTTAAACTAAAGAAACAAAAAACGTTTGAGTCGGCGAATAAATGTGGAAAACTGCTAGCTTGGCAGTTGAAGAGAAGACAAAGATTAAATACGGTTACAAACTTAGAGATTGAAGGAAAAAACATTCAGAATCCAGTGGACATCAGAAAGTGTTTCCAGAGATACTTCAAAAAACTATACACCCAAGGGCCGCAAGACGAAGTTGAGATTAAACAATTTTTGGCAAAAAATGGACTATCCAAATTGTCACAAGAAAATAGGACAATCCTGAATTCTAAAATAACACGACAGGAGATTGAACAAGCCATTCAGAACATGCAACTTGGCAAATCTCCAGGGCCAGATGGGCTGACCTCCAAGTACTATAAGACATTAAAAGACTATTTGATACAACCTTTGATGGAGGTCAGCAATGAAATTATGGAGGGGAAGAGGGCACCGGAGTCGTGGAAGGAAGCGTTTATCACATTAATACCAAAGACGGAAGCTGAAAAGACACAACTTAAGAACTACCGTCCCATCTCCCTTTTAAATGTGGATTACAAAATATTTGCAGACATTTTGGCAAGTAGATTTAAAAAAGTTTTAAATGAAGTAATCCATAAGGACCAGGCAGGCTTTCTCCCAGGTAGACATTTGTTTGCTAATACAAGGAACATTATTGATATCTTGGAACTTTTGCAAACAGATATAAATACAAAAGCAGTTTTAATCTTTATAGACGCGGAGAAGGCCTTTGACAACATCTCCTGGAAATTTATGATGGGAAATTTAAAAGAGATGGGAGTGGGACGGGGTTTTGAGAATGGGATTGAGGCGATATATTCAGAGCAGAAAGCTAAACTGATAGTTAATAATGTGGTTACAGAAGAGTTTAAAATTGAAAAAGGAACTCGACAAGGTTGCCCTATCTCCCCTTTGTTATTCATTTCGGTTCTGGAAGTGCTATTGAATATGATTAGAGGGGATCGGTTGGTGGAAGGAATTCAGGTCGGACAGAAACAATACAAATTAAAAGCTTTTGCAGATGACCTGGTTTTGACCTTGCAGAAGCCAGAGCCTAGTACGAAAAGAGTATTACAACTGATTAATGACTTTGGTCGGGTGGCTGGATTTAAATTAAATAAACAGAAAACTAAGGTTTTGGGGAAAAATTTGACTGATACAGAGTCAGAACGGTTTCAGAATGAGACGGAACTTAATGTGGTTAAAAAAGTAAAATACCTAGGGGTAAACATAACAGCAAAAAATCTAAGTCTATTTAAGGACAACTATGAAAAATGCTGGACAGAAATTAAGAGAGACTTAGATAGTTGGTCAAAATTGAAACTTTCTTTGTTAGGCCGAATTGCTGCTATCAAGATGAATGTATTGCCAAGGATGTTGTTTTTATTTCAAACACTTCAGGTTTTGGACAAAACGGAGTGCTTTCAGAAGTGGCAGAGAGATATTTCTAAGTTTGTCTGGCAGGGCAAAAAGCCCAGAATTAAGTTTAAGATATTAACTGATGCAAAACAAAGAGGGGGCTTTGCCCTGCCAGACTTAAAGCTGTATTATGAAGCCGCAGCGTTCTGCTGGCTAAAAGACTGGCTACTTCTTGAAGACACTGATGTGTTAGATTTGGAAGGGTTTAACAATGCTTTTGGATGGCATGCATATTTATGGTATGACAAGGTTAAAGCAAATAAGGCCTTTAAGAACCATATTGTCAGAAAATCACTGTTTAATGTCTGGACAAAATATAAAGACTTGCTGGAAAATAAAACCCCAAGGTGGCTTTCACCTTTGGAAGCTAAGGCCCGAAAAAGACCCAATATGGAGGCTAAATGGCCAAAATATTGGGAAATACTAGAAAAAGATGGAGACAACTGGAAATTGCAGAGTTTGGAGAAAATGAAGGATAAAGTGCGAGACTGGTTACATTATGCTCAGATTAAAGAAGTTTTTAAAAATGACAAGAAACTAGGGTTCCAGGTGGAGAAATCGAAACTAGAAACAGAATTGTTAGAACCAAAGACCAAGGTACTTTCAAGGATGTATAACTTGCTGTTAAAATGGAATACACAAGATGAAACGGTTAAATCGGCTATGATAAGGTGGGCACAGGACATTGGGTATAATATCATGTTTGAGGACTGGGAAAGGTTGTGGAGTACTGGATTGAAATTTACTGCATGTAACGCTTTGAAAGAAAATGTAATGAAAATGATTTATAGATGGTATATGACCCCAGTCAAACTTGCAAAAATTTACCACCTGACTGACAATAAGTGTTGGAAATGTAAAGAGTGTGAGGGAACGTTCTTCCACCTCTGGTGGACTTGCCCTAAAGTGAAGGCGTTCTGGGAAATGATTTATAATGAACTGAAAAAGGTATTTAAATATACCTTCACTAAGAAACCAGAGGCCTTCCTTTTGGGTATTGTCGGCCAAGGGGTGGTAAAGAAGGACCAGACATTTTTTATGTATGCAACAACAGCAGCAAGGATACTTCTCGCAAAGCACTGGAAAACTCAAGATCTACCCACACTGGAAGAATGGCAGATGCAACTGATAGACTACATGGAACTGGCTGAGATGACCGGCAGAATTCGTGACCTGGGAGAAGAGAGGACTGAGGAGGATTGGAAGAAATTTAAGAATTATTTACAAAAATATTGTAATTTGAGTGAATGCTAAATAGGATGCTAGAGCAAAATAACTGAGCACCACTAAATTTAGATGATTTTAAGAAAATAAGTAAGATTGTGAAAATATAACTCTTTTTGAGAACTAGAAGATTATGAAACATAGAAGGGATATAAGAATGTAAATAAGATAATAAATTGCTGACAAAATGTTATAACGATGAAAGTGGGAGCGGGAGATGTGAGGAAGTCCAAAGAAAATGTGAAATTATGTTAAGATATATGTTACATTGTTTATTATGTTCATTTCTATTGTAAAACCCAATAAATTTCTTTAAAAAAAAAAAAAAAACAAAAGTCAGATTTTTGCTGAAATTGTGACCCCGGCGCTTAGGGATTTTTTCAAAAAAATATTTTCTGCCGGTTAAGTTTTTGAGGGCTGATTTCTTGTCCTGTGATAAAAAGCCTTCTGTTTCCATCGCCAACGCTTTCAGGTGAGCATTTGCAACCGGCTGGCACCATTTTTTGAGTGAACTGCCAAAAGTCAGATTTTTGCTGAAATTGTGACCCCGGGGCTTAGGGATTTTTTTGAAAAAAATATTTTATGCCGGTTAAGTTTTTGAGGGCTGATTTCTTGTCCTGTGATAAAAAGCCTTCTGTTTCGAGTGCCAAACCTTTCAGGAGAGCATTTTCAAGCTTTTGGCACCATTTTTGAGTGAATTGCCAAAAGTCAGATTTTTGCTGAAATTGTGACCCCGGGGCTTAGGGATTTTTTCAAAAAAATATTTTCTGCCGGTTAAGTTTTTGAGGGCTGATTTCTTGTCCTGTGATAAAAAGCCTTCTGTTTCGAGTGCCAAACCTTTCAGGAGAGCATTTTCAGGCTTTTGGCACCATTTTTGAGTGAATTGCCAAAAGTCAGATTTTTGCTGAAATTGTGACCCCGGGGCTTAGGGATTTTTTCAAAAAAATATTTTCTGCCGGTTAAGTTTTTGAGGGCTGATTTCTTGTCCTGTGATAAAAAGCCTTCTGTTTCCATCGCCAAAGCTTTCAGGGGAGCATTTGCAACCGGTTGGCACCATTTTTTGAGTGAATTGCCAAAAGTCAGATTTTTGCTGAAATTGTGACCCCGGGGCTTAGGGATTTTTTCAAAAAAATATTTTCTGCCGGTTAAGTTTTTGAGGGCTGATTTCTTGTCCTGTGATAAAAAGCCTTCTGTTTCGAGTGCCAAACCTTTCAGGAGAGCATTTTCAAGCTTTTGGCACCATTATTGAGTGAATTGCCAAAAGTCAGATTTTTGCTGAAATTGTGACCCCGGGGCTTAGGGATTTTTTCAAAAAAATATTTTCTGCCGGTTAAGTTTTTGAGGGCTGATTTCTTGTCCTGTGAGAAAAAGACTTCTGTTTCGAGTGCCAAACCTTTCAGGAGAGCATTTTCAAGCTTTTGGCACCATTTTTGAGTGAATTGCCAAAAGTCAGATTTTTGCTGAAATTGTGACCCCGAGGCTTAGCGATTTTTTCAAAAAAATATTTTCTGCCGGTTAAGTTTTTGAGGGCTGATTTCTTCTCCTGTGATAAAAAGCCTACTGTTTCGAGTGCCAAACCTTTCAGGAGAGCATTTTAAAGCTTTTGGCACCATTTTTGAGTGAATTGCCAAAAGTCAGATTTTTGCTGAAATTGTGACCCCGGGGCTTAGGGATTTTTTCAAAAAAATATTTTCTGCCGGATAAGTTTTTGAGGGCTGATTTCTTGTCCTGTGATAAAAAGCCTACTGTTTCGAGTGCCAAACCTTTCAGGAGAGCATTTTAAAGCTTTTGGCACCATTTTTGAGTGAATTGCCAAAAGTCAGATTTTTGCTGAAATTGTGACCCCGGGGCTTAGGGATTTTTTCAAAAAAATATTTTCTGCCGGATAAGTTTTTGAGGGCTGATTTCTTGTCCTGTGATAAAAAGCCTTCTGTTTCGAGTGCCAAACCTTTCAGGAGAGCCTTTTCAAGCTTTTGGCACCATTTTTGAGTGAATTGCCAAAAGTCAGATTTTTGCTGAAATTGTGACCCCGGGGCTTAGGGATTTTTTCAAAAAAATATTTTCTGCCGGTTAAGTTTTTGAGGGCTGATTTCTTGTCCTGTGATAAAAAGCCTTCTATTTCGAGTGCCAAACCTTTCAGGAGAGCATTTTCAAGCTTTTGGCACCATTTTTGAGTGAATTGCCAAAAGTCAGATTTTTGCTGAAATTGTGACCCCGGGGCTTAGGGATTTTTTCAAAAAAATATTTTCTGCCGGTTAAGTTTTTGAGGGCTGATTTCTTGTCCTGTGATAAAAAGCCTTCTGTTTCAAGTGCCAAACCTTTCAGGAGAGCATTTTCAAGCTTTTGGCACCATTTTTGAGTGAATTGCCAAAAGTCAGATTTTTGCTGAAATTGTGACCCCGGGGCTTAGGGATTTTTTTTCAAAAAAATATTTTCTGCCGGTTAAGTTTTTGAGGGCTGATTTCTTGTCCTGTGATAAAAAGCCTTCTGTTTCCAGCGCCAACGCTTTCAGGTGAGCATTTGCAACCGGCTGGCACCATTTTTTGAGTGAACTGCCAAAAGTCAGATTTTTGCTGAAATTGTGACCCCGGGGCTTAGGGATTTTTTTGAAAAAAATATTTTCTGCCGGTTAAGTTTTTGAGGGCTGATTTCTTGTCCTGTGATAAAAAGCCTTCTGTTTCGAGTGCCAAACCTTTCAGGAGAGCATTTTCAAGCTTTTGGCACCATTTTTGAGTGAATTGCCAAAAGTCAGATTTTTGCTGAAATTGTGACCCCGGGGCTTAGGGATTTTTTCAAAAAAATATTTTCTGCCGGTTAAGTTTTTGAGGGCTGATTTCTTGTCCAGTGATAAAAAGACTTCTGTTTCGAGTGCCAAACCTTTCAGGAGAGCATTTTCAAGCTTTTGGCACCATTTTTGAGTGAATTGCCAAAAGTCAGATTTTTGCTGAAATTGTGACCCCGGGGCTTAGGGATTTTTTCAAAAATATGTTTTCTGCCGGATAAGTTTTTGAGGGCTGATTTCTTGTCCTGTGATAAAAAGCCTTCTGTTTCGAGTGCCAAACCTTTCAGGAGAGCATTTTCAAGCTTTTGGCACCATTTTTGAGTGAATTGCCAAAAGTCAGATTTTTGCTGAAATTGTGACCCCGGGGCTTAGGGATTTTTTCAAAAAAATATTTTCTGCCGGTTAAGTTTTTGAGGGCTGATTTCTTGTCCTGTGATAAAAAGCCTTCTGTTTCGAGTGCCAAACCTTTCAGGAGAGCATTTTCAAGCTTTTGGCACCATTATTGAGTGAATTGCCAAAAGTCAGATTTTTGCTGAAATTGTGACCCCGGGGCTTAGGGATTTTTTCAAAAAAATATTTTCTGCCGGTTAAGTTTTTGAGCGCTGATTTCTTGTCCTGTGATAAAAAGACTTCTGTTTCGAGTGCCAAACCTTTCAGGAGAGCATTTTCAAGCTTTTGGCACCATTTTTGAGTGAATTGCCAAAAGTCAGATTTTTGCTGAAATTGTGACCCCGGGGCTTAGCGATTTTTTCAAAAAAATATTTTCTGCCGGATAAGTTTTTGAGGGCTGATTTCTTGTCCTGTGATAAAAAGCCTACTGTTTCGAGTGCCAAACCTTTCAGGAGAGCATTTTCAAGCTTTTGGCACCATTATTGAGTGAATTGCCAAAAGTCAGATTTTTGCTGAAATTGTGACCCCGGGGCTTAGGGATTTTTTCAAAAAAATATTTTCTGCCGGTTAAGTTTTTGAGGGCTGATTTCTTGTCCTGTGATAAGAAGCCTTCTGTTTCGAGTGCCAAACCTTTCAGGAGAGCATTTTCAAGCTTTTGGCACCATTTTTGAGTGAATTGCCAAAAGTCAGATTTTTGCTGAAATTGTGACCCCGGGGCTTAGGGATTTTTTCAAAAAAATATTTTCTGCCGGTTAAGTTTTTGAGGGCTGATTTCTTGTCCTGTGATAAAAAGCCTTCTGTTTCCATCGCCAACGCTTTCAGGTGAGCATTTGCAACCGGCTGGCACCATTTTTTGAGTGAACTGCCAAAAGTCAGATTTTTGCTGAAATTGTGACCCCGGGGTTTAGGGATTTTTTCAAAAAAATATTTTCTGCCGGTTAAGTTTTTGAGGGCTGATTTCTTGTCCTGTGATAAAAAGCCTACTGTTTCGAGTGCCAAACCTTTCAGGAGAGCATTTTAAAGCTTTTGGCACCGTTTTTGAGTGAATTGCCAAAAGTCAGATTTTTGCTGAAATTGTGACCCCGGGGCTTCGGAATTTTTTCAAACAAATATTTTCTGCCGGTTAAGTTTTTGAGGGCTGATTTCTTGTCCTGTGATAAAAAGCCTTCTGTTTCGAGTGCCAAACCTTTCAGGAGAGCATTTTCAGGCTTTTGGCACCATTTTTGAGTGAATTGCCAAAAGTCAGATTTTTGCTGAAATTGTGACCCCGGGGCTTAGGGATTTTTTCAAAAAAATATTTTCTGCCGGTTAAGTTTTTTAGGGCTGGTTTCTTGTCCTGTGATAAAAAGCCTTCTGTTTCCAACGCCAAAGCTTTCAGGTGAGCATTTGCAACCGGCTGGCACGATTTTTGATTGAATTGCCATAGTCAGATTTTTGCTGAAATTGTGACCCCGGGGCTTAGGGATTTTTTCAAAAAAATATTTTCTGCCGGTTAAGTTTTTGAGGGCTGATTTCTTGTCCTGTGATAAAAAGCCTTCTTTTTCCATCGCCAAACCTTTCAGGAGAGCATTTTCAAGCTTTTGGCACCATTTTTGAGAGAATTGCCAAAAGTCAGATTTTTGCTGATATTGTGACCCCGGGGCTTAGGGATTTTTTCAAAAAAATATTTTCTGCCGGTTAAGTTTTTGAGTGCTGATTTCTTGTCCTTTGATAAAAAGCCTTCTGTTTCCATCACCAAAGCTTTCAGGGGAGCATTTGAAATCAGTTGGCACCATTTTTTAGCGAATTGCCAAAATTCAGATTTTTGCTGAAATTGTGACCCTGGGGCTTAGCGATTTTTTCAAAAAAATATTTTCTGCCGGTTAAGTTTTTGAGGGCTGATTTCTTGTCCTGTGATAAAAAGCCTTCTGTTTCGAGTGCCAAACCTTTCAGGAGAGCATTTTCAGGCTTTTGGCACCATTTTTGAGTGAATTGCCAAAAGTCAGATTTTTGCTGAAATTGTGACCCCGGGGCTTAGGGATTTTTTCAAAAAAATATTTTCTGCCGGTTAAGTTTTTGAGCGATGATTTCTTGTCCTTTGATAAAAAGCCTTCTGTTTAGAGTGCCAAACCTTTCAGGAGAGCATTTTCAAGGTTTGGCACCATTTTTAAAGTGAATTGCCAAAAGTCAGATTTTTGCTGAAATTGTGACCCCGGGGCTTAGGGATTTTTTCAAAAAAATATTTTCTGCCGGTTAAGTTTTTGAGTGCTGATTTCTTGTCCTGTGATAAAAAGCCTTCTATTTCGAGTGCCAAACCTTTCAGGAGAGCATTTTCAAGCTTTTGGCACCATTTTTGAGTGAATTGCCAAAAGTCAAATTTTTGCTGAAATTGTGACCCCGGGGTTTAGGGATTTTTTCAAAAAAATATTTTCTGCCGGTTAAGTTTTTGAGGGCTGATTTCTTGTCCTGAGATAAAAAGCCTTCTATTTCGAGTGCCAAACCTTTCACGAGAGCATTTTCTGGCTTTTGGCACCATTTTTGAGTGAATTGCCAAAAGTCAGATTTTTGCTGAAATTGTGACCCCGGGGCTTAGGGATTTTTTCAAAAAAATATTTTCTGCCGGTTAAGTTTTCGAGGGCTGATTTCTTGTCCTGTGATAAAAAGCCTTCTGTTTCGAGTGCCAAACCTTTCAGGAGAGCATTTTCAGGCTTTTGGCACCATTTTTGAGTGAATTGCCAAAAGTCAGATTTTTGCTGAAATTGTGACCCCGGGGCTTAGGGATTTTTTCAAAAAAATATTTTCTGCCGGTTAAGTTTTCGAGGGCTGATTTCTTGTCCTGTGATAAAAAGCCTTCTATTTCGAGTGCCAAACCTTTCAGGAGAGCATTTTCAAGCTTTTGGCACCATTTTTGAGTGAATTGCCAAAAGTCAGATTTTTGCTGAAATTGTGACCCCGGGGCTTAGGGATTTTTTCAAAAAAATATTTTCTGCCGGTTAAGTTTTTGAGGGCTGATTTCTGGTCCATTGATAAAAAGCCTTCTGTTTCCATCACCAAAGCTTTCAGGGGAGCATTTGAAATCGGTTGGCACCATTTTTTAGCGAATTGCCAAAATTCAGATTTTTGCTGAAATTGTGACCCCCGGGGCTTAGCGATTTTTTCAAAAAAATATTTTCTGCCGGTTAAGTTTTTGAGGGCTGATTTCTTGTCCTGTGATAAAAAGCCTTCTGTTTCGAGTGCCAAACCTTTCAGGAGAGCATTTTCAGGCTTTTGGCACCATTTTTGAGTGAATTGCCAAAAGTCAGATTTTTGCTGAAATTGTGACCCCGGGGCTTAGGGATTTTTTCAAAAAAATATTTTCTGCCGGTTAAGTTTTTGAGGGCTGATTTCTTGTCCTGAGATAAAAAGCCTTCTGTTTCGAGTGCCATACCTTTCAGGAGAGCATTTTCAAGCTTTTGGCACCATTTTTTAGCGAATTGCCAAAAGTCAGATTTTTGCTGAAATTGTGACCCCGGGGCTTAGCGATTTTCTCAAAAAAATATTTTCTGCCGGTTAAGTTTTTGAGGGCTGATTTCTTGTCCTGTGATAAAAAGCCTTCTGTTTCGAGTGCCAAACCTTTCAGGAGAGCATTTTCAGGCTTTTGGCACCATTTTTGAGTGAATTGCCAAAAGTCAGATTTTTGCTGAAATTGTGACCCCGGGGCTTAGGGATTTTTTCAAAAAAATATTTTCTGCCGGTTAAGTTTTTGAGGGCTGATTTCTGGTCCATTGATAAAAAGCCTTCTGTTTCCATCACCAAAGCTTTCAGGGGAGCATTTGAAATCGGTTGGCACCATTTTTTAGCGAATTGCCAAAATTCAGATTTTTGCTGAAATTGTGACCCCCGGGGCTTAGCGATTTTTTCAAAAAAATATTTTCTGCCGGTTAAGTTTTTGAGGGCTGATTTCTTGTCCTGAGATAAAAAGCCTTCTATTTCGAGTGCCAAACCTTTCACGAGAGCATTTTCTGGCTTTTGGCACCATTTTTGAGTGAATTGCCAAATGTCAGATTTTTGCTGAAATTGTGACCCCGGGGCTGAGGGATTTTTTCAAAAAAATATTTTTTGCCGGTTAAGTTTTTGAGGGCTGATTTCTTGTCCTTGTGATAAAAAGCCTTCTATTTCAAGTGCCAAACCTTTCAGGAGAGCATTTTCAAGCTTTTGGCACCATTTTTGAGTGAATTGCCAAAAGTCAGATTTTTGCTGAAATTGTGACCCCGGGGCTTAGGGATTTTTTCAAAAAAATATTTTCTGCCGGTTAAGTTTTTGAGGGCTGATTTCTTGTCCTGAGATAAAAAGCCTTCTGTTTCGAGTGCCATACCTTTCAGGAGAGCATTTTCAAGCTTTTGGCACCATTTTTTAGCGAATTGCCAAAAGTCAGATTTTTGCTGAAATTGTGACCCAGGGGCTTAGCGATTTTTTCAAAAAAATATTTTCTGCCGGTTAAGTTTTTGAGGGCTGATTTCTTGTCCTGTGATAAAAAGCCTTCTGTTTCGAGTGCCAAACCTTTCAGGAGAGCATTTTCAGGCTTTTGGCACCATTTTTGAGTGAATTGCCAAAAGTCAGATTTTTGCTGAAATTGTGACCCCGGGGCTTAGGGATTTTTTCCAAAAAATATTTTCTGCCGGTTAAGTTTTCGAGGGCTGATTTCTTGTCCTGTGATAAAAAGCCTTCTATTTCGAGTGCCAAACCTTTCAGGAGAGCATTTTCAAGCTTTTGGCACCATTTTTGAGTGAATTGCCAAAAGTCAGATTTTTGCTGAAATTGTGACCCCGGGGCTTAGGGATTTTTTCAAAAAAATATTTTCTGCCGGTTAAGTTTTTGAGGGCTGATTTCTGGTCCATTGATAAAAAGCCTTCTGTTTCCATCACCAAAGCTTTCAGGGGAGCATTTGAAATCGGTTGGCACCATTTTTTAGCGAATTGCCAAAATTCAGATTTTTGCTGAAATTGTGACCCCCGGGGCTTAGCGATTTTTTCAAAAAAATATTTTCTGCCGGTTAAGTTTTTGAGGGCTGATTTCTTGTCCTGTGATAAAAAGCCTTCTGTTTCGAGTGCCAAACCTTTCAGGAGAGCATTTTCAGGCTTTTGGCACCATTTTTGAGTGAATTGCCAAAAGTCAGATTTTTGCTGAAATTGTGACCCCGGGGCTTAGGGATTTTTTCAAAAAAATATTTTCTGCCGGTTAAGTTTTTGAGGGCTGATTTCTTGTCCTGAGATAAAAAGCCTTCTGTTTCGAGTGCCATACCTTTCAGGAGAGCATTTTCAAGCTTTTGGCACCATTTTTTAGCGAATTGCCAAAAGTCAGATTTTTGCTGAAATTGTGACCCCGGGGCTTAGCGATTTTTTCAAAAAAATATTTTCTGCCGGTTAAGTTTTTGAGGGCTGATTTCTTGTCCTGTGATAAAAAGCCTTCTGTTTCGAGTGCCAAACCTTTCAGGAGAGCATTTTCAGGCTTTTGGCACCATTTTTGAGTGAATTGCCAAAAGTCAGATTTTTGCTGAAATTGTGACCCCGGGGCTTAGGGATTTTTTCAAAAAAATATTTTCTGCCGGTTAAGTTTTCGAGGGCTGATTTCTTGTCCTGTGATAAAAAGCCTTCTATTTCGAGTGCCAAACCTTTCAGGAGAGCATTTTCAAGCTTTTGGCACCATTTTTGAGTGAATTGCCAAAAGTCAGAGTTTTGCTGAAATTGTGACCCCGGGGCTTAGGGATTTTTTCAAAAAAATATTTTCTGCCGGTTAAGTTTTTGAGGGCTGATTTCTGGTCCATTGATAAAAAGCCTTCTGTTTCCATCACCAAAGCTTTCAGGGGAGCATTTGAAATCGGTTGGCACCATTTTTTAGCGAATTGCCAAAATTCAGATTTTTGCTGAAATTGTGACCCCCGGGGCTTAGCGATTTTTTCAAAAAAATATTTTCTGCCGGTTAAGTTTTTGAGGGCTGATTTCTTGTCCTGTGATAAAAAGCCTACTGTTTCGAGTGCCAAACCTTTCAGGAGAGCATTTTCAAGCTTTTGGCACCATTTTTGAGTGAATTGCCAAAAGTCAGATTTTTGCTGAAATTGTGACCCCGGGGCTTAGGGATTTTTTCAAAAAAATATTTTCTGCCGGTTACGTTTTTGAGGGCTGATTTCTTGTCCTGTGATAAAAAGCCTTCTGTTTCGAGTGCCAAACCTTTCAGGAGAGCATTTTCAAGCTTTTGGCACCATTTTTGAGTGAATTGCCAAAAGTCAGATTTTTGCTGAAATTGTGACCCCGGGGCTTAGGGATTTTTTCAAAAAAATATTTTCTGCCGGTTAAGTTTTTGAGGGCTGATTTCTTGTCCTGTGATAAAAAGCCTCCTGTTTCCATCGCCAACGCTTTCAGGTGAGCATTTGCAACCGGCTGGCACCATTTTTTGAGTGAACTGCCAAAAGTCAGATTTTTGCTGAAATTGTGACCCCGGGGCTTAGGGATTTTTTCAAAAAAATATTTTCTGCCGGTTAAGTTTTTGAGGGCTGATTTCTTGTCCTGTGATAAAAAGCCTACTGTTTCGAGTGCCAAACCTTTCAGGAGAGCATTTTTAAGCTTTTGGCACCGTTTTTGAGTGAATTGCCAAAAGTCAGATTTTTGCTGAAATTGTGACCCCGGGGCTTCGGAATTTTTTCAAACAAATATTTTCTGCCGGTTAAGTTTTTGAGGGCTGATTTCTTGTCCTGTGATAAAAAGCCTTCTGTTTCGAGTGCCAAACCTTTCAGGAGAGCATTTTCAGGCTTTTGGCACCATTTTTGAGTGAATTGCCAAAAGTCAGATTTTTGCTGAAATTGTGACCCCGGGGCTTAGGGATTTTTTCAAAAAAATATTTTCTGCCGGTTAAGTTTTTGAGGGCTGATTTCTTGTCCTGTGATAAAAAGCCTTCTGTTTCGAGTGCCAAACCTTTCAGGAGAGCCTTTTCAAGCTTTTGGCACCATTTTTGAGTGAATTGCCAAAAGTCAGATTTTTGCTGAAATTGTGACCCCGGGGCTTAGGGATTTTTTCAAAAAAATATTTTCTGCCGGTTAAGTTTTTGAGGGCTGATTTCTTGTCCTGTGATAAAAAGCCTTCTGTTTCGAGTGCCAAACCTTTCAGGAGAGCATTTTCAGGCTTTTGGCACCATTTTTGAGTGAATTGCCAAAAGTCAGATTTTTGCTGAAATTGTGACCCCGGGGCTTAGGGATTTTTTCAAAAAAATATTTTCTGCCGGTTAAGTTTTTGAGGGCTGATTTCTTGTCCTGTGATAAAAAGCCTTCCGTTTCGAGTGCCAAACCTTTCACGAGAGCATTTTCCGGCTTTTGGCACCATTTTTGAGTGAATTGCCAAAAGTCAGATTTTTGCTGAAATTGTGACCCCGGGGCTTAGGGATTTTTTCAAAAAAATATTTTTTGCCGGTTAAGTTTTTGAGGGCTGATTTCTTGTCCTGTGATAAAAAGCCTTTTGTTTCGAGTGCCAAACCTTTCAGGAGAGCATTTTCAAGGTTTGGCACCATTTTTTAAGTGAATTGCCAAAAGTCAGATTTTTGCTGAAATTGTGACCCCGGGGCTTAGGGATTTTTTCAAAAAAATATTTTCTGCCGGTTAAGTTTTTGAGGGCTGATTTCTTGTCCTGAGATAAAAAGCCTTCTGTTTCGAGTGCCAAACCTTTCAGGAGAGCATTTTCAAGCTTTTGGCACCATTTTTGAGTGAATTGCCAAAAGTCAGATTTTTGCTGAAATTGTGACCCCGGGGCTTAGGGATTTTTTCAAAAAAATATTTTCTGCCGGTTAAGTTTTTGAGGGCTGATTTCTTGTCCTGTGATAAAAAGCCTTCTGTTTCGAGTGCCAAACCTTTCAGGAGAGCATTTTCAGGCTTTTGGCACCATTTTTGAGTGAATTGCCAAAAGTCAGATTTTTGCTGAAATTGTGACCCCGGGGCTTAGGGATTTTTTCCAAAAAATATTTTCTGCCGGTTAAGTTTTCGAGGGCTGATTTCTTGTCCTGTGATAAAAAGCCTTCTATTTCGAGTGCCAAACCTTTCAGGAGAGCATTTTCAAGCTTTTGGCACCATTTTTGAGTGAATTGCCAAAAGTCAGATTTTTGCTGAAATTGTGACCCCGGGGCTTAGGGATTTTTTCAAAAAAATATTTTCTGCCGGTTAAGTTTTTGAGGGCTGATTTCTGGTCCATTGATAAAAAGCCTTCTGTTTCCATCACCAAAGCTTTCAGGGGAGCATTTGAAATCGGTTGGCACCATTTTTTAGCGAATTGCCAAAATTCAGATTTTTGCTGAAATTGTGACCCCCGGGGCTTAGCGATTTTTTCAAAAAAATATTTTCTGCCGGTTAAGTTTTTGAGGGCTGATTTCTTGTCCTGTGATAAAAAGCCTTCTGTTTCGAGTGCCAAACCTTTCAGGAGAGCATTTTCAGGCTTTTGGCACCATTTTTGAGTGAATTGCCAAAAGTCAGATTTTTGCTGAAATTGTGACCCCGGGGCTTAGGGATTTTTTCAAAAAAATATTTTCTGCCGGTTAAGTTTTTGAGGGCTGATTTCTTGTCCTGAGATAAAAAGCCTTCTGTTTCGAGTGCCATACCTTTCAGGAGAGCATTTTCAAGCTTTTGGCACCATTTTTTAGCGAATTGCCAAAAGTCAGATTTTTGCTGAAATTGTGACCCCGGGGCTTAGCGATTTTTTCAAAAAAATATTTTCTGCCGGTTAAGTTTTTGAGGGCTGATTTCTTGTCCTGTGATAAAAAGCCTTCTGTTTCGAGTGCCAAACCTTTCAGGAGAGCATTTTCAGGCTTTTGGCACCATTTTTGAGTGAATTGCCAAAAGTCAGATTTTTGCTGAAATTGTGACCCCGGGGCTTAGGGATTTTTTCAAAAAAATATTTTCTGCCGGTTAAGTTTTCGAGGGCTGATTTCTTGTCCTGTGATAAAAAGCCTTCTATTTCGAGTGCCAAACCTTTCAGGAGAGCATTTTCAAGCTTTTGGCACCATTTTTGAGTGAATTGCCAAAAGTCAGATTTTTGCTGAAATTGTGACCCCGGGGCTTAGGGATTTTTTCAAAAAAATATTTTCTGCCGGTTAAGTTTTTGAGGGCTGATTTCTGGTCCATTGATAAAAAGCCTTCTGTTTCCATCACCAAAGCTTTCAGGGGAGCATTTGAAATCGGTTGGCACCATTTTTTAGCGAATTGCCAAAATTCAGATTTTTGCTGAAATTGTGACCCCCGGGGCTTAGCGATTTTTTCAAAAAAATATTTTCTGCCGGTTAAGTTTTTGAGGGCTGATTTCTTGTCCTGTGATAAAAAGCCTTCTGTTTCGAGTGCCAAACCTTTCAGGAGAGCATTTTCAGGCTTTTGGCACCATTTTTGAGTGAATTGCCAAAAGTCAGATTTTTGCTTAAATTGTGACCCCGGGGCTTAGGGATTTTTTCAAAAAAATATTTTCTGCCGGTTAAGTTTTCGAGGGCTGATTTCTTGTCCTGTGATAAAAAGCCTTCTATTTCGAGTGCCAAACCTTTCAGGAGAGCATTTTCAAGCTTTTGGCACCATTTTTGAGTGAATTGCCAAAAGTCAGATTTTTGCTGAAATTGTGACCCCGGGGCTTAGGGATTTTTTCAAAAAAATATTTTCTGCCGGTTAAGTTTTTGAGGGCTGATTTCTGGTCCATTGATAAAAAGCCTTCTGTTTCCATCACCAAAGCTTTCAGGGGAGCATTTGAAATCGGTTGGCACCATTTTTTAGCGAATTGCCAAAATTCAGATTTTTGCTGAAATTGTGACCCCCGGGGCTTAGCGATTTTTTCAAAAAAATATTTTCTGCCGGTTAAGTTTTTGAGGGCTGATTTCTTGTCCTGTGATAAAAAGCCTTCTGTTTCGAGTGCCAAACCTTTCAGGAGAGCATTTTCAGGCTTTTGGCACCATTTTTGAGTGAATTGCCAAAAGTCAGATTTTTGCTTAAATTGTGACCCCGGGGCTTAGGGATTTTTTCAAAAAAATATTTTCTGCCGGTTAAGTTTTTGAGGGCTGATTTCTTGTCCTGTGATAAAAAGCCTACTGTTTCGAGTGCCAAACCTTTCAGGAGAGCATTTTCAAGCTTTTGGCACCATTTTTGAGTGAATTGCCAAAAGTCAGAATTTTGCTGAAATTGTGACCCCGGGGCTTAGGGATTTTTTCAAAAAAATATTTTCTGCCGGTTAAGTTTTTGAGGGCTGATTTCTTGTCCTGTGATAAAAAGCCTTCTGTTTCGAGTGCCAAACCTTTCAGGAGAGCATTTTCAAGCTTTTGGCACCATTTTTGAGTGAATTGCCAAAAGTCAGATTTTTGCTGAAATTGTGACCCGGGGCTTAGGGATTTTTTCAAAAAAATATTTTCTGCCGGTTAAGTTTTTGAGGGCTGATTTCTTGTCCTGTGATAAAAAGCCTCCTGTTTCCATCGCCAACGCTTTCAGGTGAGCATTTGCAACCGGCTGGCACCATTTTTTGAGTGAACTGCCAAAAGTCAGATTTTTGCTGAAATTGTGACCCCGGGGCTTAGGGATTTTTTCAAAAAAATATTTTCTGCCGGTTAAGTTTTTGAGGGCTGATTTCTTGTCCTGTGATAAAAAGCCTACTGTTTCGAGTGCCAAACCTTTCAGGAGAGCATTTTTAAGCTTTTGGCACCGTTTTTGAGTGAATTGCCAAAAGTCAGATTTTTGCTGAAATTGTGACCCCGGGGCTTCGGAATTTTTTCAAACAAATATTTTCTGCCGGTTAAGTTTTTGAGGGCTGATTTCTTGTCCTGTGATAAAAAGCCTTCTGTTTCGAGTGCCAAACCTTTCAGGAGAGCATTTTCAGGCTTTTGGCACCATTTTTGAGTGAATTGCCAAAAGTCAGATTTTTGCTGAAATTGTGACCCCGGGGCTTAGGGATTTTTTCAAAAAAATATTTTCTGCCGGTTAAGTTTTTGAGGGCTGGTTTCTTGTCCTGTGATAAAAAGCCTTCTGTTTCCATCGCCAAAGTTTTCAGGTGAGCATTTGCAACCGGCTGGCACGATTTTTGATTGAATTGCCATAGTCAGATTTTTGCTGAAATTGTGACCCCGGGGTTTAGGGATTTTTTCAAAAAAATATTTTCTGCCGGTTAAGTTTTTGAGGGCTGATTTCTTGTCCTGAGATAAAAAGCCTTCTATTTCGAGATGCCAAACCTTTCACGAGAGCATTTTCTGGCTTTTGGCACCATTTTTGAGTGAATTGCCAAATTTCAGATTTTTGCTGAAATTGTGACCCCGGGGCTGAGGGATTTTTTCAAAAAAATATTTTTTGCCGGTTAAGTTTTTGAGGGCTGATTTCTTGTCCTGTGATAAAAAGCCTACTGTTTCGAGTGCCAAACCTTTCAGGAGAGCATTTTCAAGCTTTTGGCACCATTTTTGAGTGAATTGCCAAAAGTCAGAATTTTGCTGAAATTGTGACCCCGGGGCTTAGGGATTTTTTCAAAAAAATATTTTCTGCCGGTTAAGTTTTTGAGGGCTGATTTCTTGTCCTGTGATAAAAAGCCTTCTGTTTCGAGTGCCAAACCTTTCAGGAGAGCATTTTCAAGCTTTTGGCACCATTTTTGAGTGAATTGCCAAAAGTCAGATTTTTGCTGAAATTGTGACCCCGGGGCTTAGGGATTTTTTCAAAAAAATATTTTCTGCCGGTTAAGTTTTTGAGGGCTGATTTCTTGTCCTGTGATAAAAAGCCTCCTGTTTCCATCGCCAACGCTTTCAGGTGAGCATTTGCAACCGGCTGGCACCATTTTTTGAGTGAACTGCCAAAAGTCAGATTTTTGCTGAAATTGTGACCCCGGGGCTTAGGGATTTTTTCAAAAAAATATTTTCTGCCGGTTAAGTTTTTGAGGGCTGATTTCTTGTCCTGTGATAAAAAGCCTACTGTTTCGAGTGCCAAACCTTTCAGGAGAGCATTTTTAAGCTTTTGGCACCGTTTTTGAGTGAATTGCCAAAAGTCAGATTTTTGCTGAAATTGTGACCCCGGGGCTTCGGAATTTTTTCAAACAAATATTTTCTGCCGGTTAAGTTTTTGAGGGCTGATTTCTTGTCCTGTGATAAAAAGCCTTCTGTTTCGAGTGCCAAACCTTTCAGGAGAGCATTTTCAGGCTTTTCGCACCATTTTTGAGTGAATTGCCAAAAGTCAGATTTTTGCTGAAATTGTGACCCCGGGGCTTAGGGATTTTTTCAAAAAAATATTTTCTGCCGGTTAAGTTTTTGAGGGCTGGTTTCTTGTCCTGTGATAAAAAGCCTTCTGTTTCCATCGCCAAAGTTTTCAGGTGAGCATTTGCAACCGGCTGGCACGATTTTTGATTGAATTGCCATAGTCAGATTTTTGCTGAAATTGTGACCCCGGGGTTTAGGGATTTTTTCAAAAAAATATTTTCTGCCGGTTAAGTTTTTGAGGGCTGATTTCTTGTCCTGAGATAAAAAGCCTTCTATTTCGAGATGCCAAACCTTTCACGAGAGCATTTTCTGGCTTTTGGCACCATTTTTGAGTGAATTGCCAAATTTCAGATTTTTGCTGAAATTGTGACCCCGGGGCTGAGGGATTTTTTCAAAAAAATATTTTTTGCCGGTTAAGTTTTTGAGGGCTGATTTCTTGTCCTGTGATAAAAAGCCTTCTGTTTCGAGTGCCAAACCTTTCAGGAGAGCCTTTTCAAGCTTTTGGCACCATTTTTGAGTGAATTGCCAAAAGTCAGATTTTTGCTGAAATTGTGACCCCGGGGCTTAGGGATTTTTTCAAAAAAATATTTTCTGCCGGTTAAGTTTTTGAGGGCTGATTTCTTGTCCTGTGATAAAAAGCCTTCTATTTCGAGTGCCAAACCTTTCAGGAGAGCATTTTCAAGCTTTTGGCACCATTTTTGAGTGAATTGCCAAAAGTCAGATTTTTGCTGAAATTGTGACCCCGGGGCTTAGGGATTTTTTCAAAAAAATATTTTCTGCCGGTTAAGTTTTTGAGGGCTGATTTCTTGTCCTGTGATAAAAAGCCTTCCGTTTCGAGTGCCAAACCTTTCACGAGAGCATTTTCCGGCTTTTGGCACCATTTTTGAGTGAATTGCCAAAAGTCAGATTTTTGCTGAAATTGTGACCCCGGGGCTTAGGGATTTTTTCAAAAAAATATTTTTTGCCGGTTAAGTTTTTGAGGGCTGATTTCTTGTCCTGTGATAAAAAGCCTTTTGTTTCGAGTGCCAAACCTTTCAGGAGAGCATTTTCAAGGTTTGGCACCATTTTTTAAGTGAATTGCCAAAAGTCAGATTTTTGCTGAAATTGTGACCCCGGGGCTTAGGGATTTTTTCAAAAAAATATTTTCTGCCGGTTAAGTTTTTGAGGGCTGATTTCTTGTCCTGAGATAAAAAGCCCTCTGTTTCGAGTGCCAAACCTTTCAGGAGAGCATTTTCAAGCTTTTGGCACCATTTTTGAGTGAATTGCCAAAAGTCAGATTTTTGCTGAAATTGTGACCCCGGGGCTTAGGGATTTTTTCAAAAAAATATTTTCTGCCGGTTAAGTTTTTGAGGGCTGATTTCTTGTCCTGTGATAAAAAGCCTTCTATTTCGAGTGCCAAACCTTTCAGGAGAGCATTTTCAAGGTTTGGCACCATTTTTTAAGTGAATTGCCAAAAGTCAGATTTTTGCTGAAATTGTCACCCCGGGGCTTAGGGATTTTTTCAAAAAAATATTTTCTGCCGGTTAAGTTTTTGAGGGCTGATTTCTTCTCCTGTGATAAAAAGCCTTCTATTTCGAGTGCCAAACCTTTCAGGAGAGCATTTTCAAGCTTTTCGCACCATTTTTGAGTGAATTGCCAAAAGTCAATTTTTTGCTGAAATTGTGACCCCGGGGCTTAGGGATTTTTTCAAAAAAATATTTTCTGCCGGTAAAGTTTTTGAGGGCTGATTTCTTGTCCTGTGATAAAAAGCCTTCTGTTTCCATCGCCAAAGCTTTCAGGGGAGCATTTGCAACCGGTTGGCACCATTTTTTGAGTGAATTGCCAAAAGTCAGATTTTTGCTGAAATTGTGACCCCGGGGCTTAGGGATTTTTTCAAAAAAATATTTTCTGCCGGTTAAGTTTTTGAGGGCTGATTTCTTGTCCTGTGATAAAAAGCCTTCTGTTTCGAGTGCCAAACCTTTCAGGAGAGCATTTTCAAGCTTTTGGCACCATTTTTGAGTGAATTGCCAAAAGTCAGATTTTTGCTGAAATTGTGACCCCGGGGCTTAGGGATTTTTTCAAAAAAATATTTTCTGCCGGTTAAGTTTTTGAGGGCTGATTTCTTGTCCTGAGATAAAAAGCCTTCTGTTTCGAGTGCCATACCTTTCAGGAGAGCATTTTCAAGCTTTTGGCACCATTTTTGAGTGAATTGCCAAAAGTCAGATTTTTGCTGAAATTGTGACCCCGGGGCTTAGGGATTTTTTCAAAAAAATATTTTTTGCCGGTTAAGTTTTTGAGGGCTGATTTCTTGTCCTGTGATAAAAAGCCTTCTGTTTCGAGTGCCAAACCTTTCAGGAGAGCATTTTCAAGGTTTGGCACCATTTTTTAAGTGAATTGCCAAAAGTCAGATTTTTGCTGAAATTGTGACCCCGGGGCTTAGGGATTTTTTCAAAAAAATATTTTCTGCCGGTTAAGTTTTTGAGGGCTGATTTCTTGTCCTGAGATAAAAAGCCTTTTATTTCGAGTGCCAAACCTTTCACGAGAGCATTTTCTGGCTTTTGGCACCATTTTTGAGTGAATTGCCAAAAGTCAGATTTTTGCTGAAATTGTGACCCCGGGGCTGAGGGATTTTTTCAAAAAAATATTTTTTGCCGGTTAAGTTTTTGAGGGCTGATTTCTTGTCCTGTGATAAAAAGCCTTCTATTTCAAGTGCCAAACCTTTCAGGAGAGCATTTTCAAGCTTTTGGCACCATTTTTGAGTGAATTGCTAAAAGTCAGATTTTTGCTGAAATTGTGACCCCGGGGCTTAGGGATTTTTTCAAAAAAATATTTTCTGCCGGTTAAGTTTTTGAGGGCTGATTTCTTGTCCTGAGATAAAAAGCCTTCTGTTTCGAGTGCCATACCTTTCAGGAGAGCATTTTCAAGCTTTTGGCACCATTTTTGAGTGAATTGCCAAAAGTCAGATTTTTGCTGAAATTGTGACCCCGGGGCTTAGGGATTTTTTCAAAAAAATATTTTCTGCCGGTTAAGTTTTTGAGGGCTGATTTCTTGTCCTGAGATAAAAAGCCTTCTGTTTCGAGTGCCATACCTTTCAGGAGAGCATTTTCAAGCTTTTGGCACCATTTTTGAGTGAAATGCCAAAAGTCAGATTTTTGCTGAAATTGTGACCCCGGGGCTTAGGGATTTTTTCAAAAAAATATTTTCTGCCGGTTAAGTTTTTGAGGGCTGATTTCTCGTCCTGTGAGAAGAAGCCTACTGTTTCGAGTGCCAAACCTTTCAGGAGAGCATTTTCAAGCTTTTGGCACCATTTTTGAGTGAATTGCCAAAAGTCAGATTTTTGCTGAAATTGTCACCCCGGGGCTTAGGGATTTTTTCAAAAAAATATTTTCTGCCGGTTAAGTTTTTGAGCGATGATTTCTTGTCCTGTGATAAAAAGCATTCTGTTTTGAGTGCCAAACCTTTCAGGAGAGCATTTTCAGGCTTTTGGCACCATTTTTGAGTGAATTGCCAAAAGTCAGATTTTTGCTGAAATTGTCACCCCGGGGCTTAGGGATTTTTTCAAAAAAATATTTTCTGCCGGTTAAGTTTTTGAGCGATGATTTCTTGTCCTGTGATAAAAAGCCTTCTGTTTTGAGTGCCAAACCTTTCAGGAGAGCATTTTCAAGGTTTGGCACCATTTTTTAAGTGAATTGCCAAAAGTCAGATTTTTGCTGAAATTGTCACCCCGGGGCTTAGGGATTTTTTCAAAAAAATATTTTCTGCCGGTTAAGTTTTTGAGGGCTGATTTCTTCTCCTGTGATAAAAAGCCTTCTATTTCGAGTGCCAAACCTTTCAGGAGAGCATTTTCAAGCTTTTCGCACCATTTTTGAGTGAATTGCCAAAAGTCAATTTTTTGCTGAAATTGTGACCCCGGGGCTTAGGGATTTTTTCAAAAAAATATTTTTTGCCGGTAAAGTTTTTGAGGGCTGATTTCTTGTCCTGTGATAAAAAGCCTTCTGTTTCCATCGCCAAAGCTTTCAGGGGAGCATTTGCAACCGGTTGGCACCATTTTTTGAGTGAATTGCCAAAAGTCAGATTTTTGCTGAAATTGTGACCCCGGGGCTTAGGGATTTTTTCAAAAAAATATTTTCTGCCGGTTAAGTTTTTGAGGGCTGATTTCTTGTCCTGTGATAAAAAGCCTTCTGTTTCGAGTGCCAAACCTTTCAGGAGAGCATTTTCAAGCTTTTGGCACCATTTTTGAGTGAATTGCCAAAAGTCAGATTTTTGCTGAAATTGTGACCCCGGGGCTTAGGGATTTTTTCAAAAAAATATTTTCTGCCGGTTAAGTTTTTGAGGGCTGATTTCTTGTCCTGAGATAAAAAGCCTTCTGTTTCGAGTGCCATACCTTTCAGGAGAGCATTTTCAAGCTTTTGGCACCATTTTTGAGTGAATTGCCAAAAGTCAGATTTTTGCTGAAATTGTGACCCCGGGGCTTAGGGATTTTTTCAAAAAAATATTTTTTGCCGGTTAAGTTTTTGAGGGCTGATTTCTTGTCCTGTGATAAAAAGCCTTCTGTTTCGAGTGCCAAACCTTTCAGGAGAGCATTTTCAAGGTTTGGCACCATTTTTTAAGTGAATTGCCAAAAGTCAGATTTTTGCTGAAATTGTGACCCCGGGGCTTAGGGATTTTTTCAAAAAAATATTTTCTGCCGGTTAAGTTTTTGAGGGCTGATTTCTAGTCCTGAGATAAAAAGCCTTTTATTTCGAGTGCCAAACCTTTCACGAGAGCATTTTCTGGCTTTTGGCACCATTTTTGAGTGAATTGCCAAAAGTCAGATTTTTGCTGAAATTGTGACCCCGGGGCTGAGGGATTTTTTCAAAAAAATATTTTTTGCCGGTTAAGTTTTTGAGGGCTGATTTCTTGTCCTGTGATAAAAAGCCTTCTATTTCAAGTGCCAAACCTTTCAGGAGAGCATTTTCTTGCTTTTGGCACCATTTTTGAGTGAATTGCCAAAAGTCAGATTTTTGCTGAAATTGTGACCCCGGGGCTTAGGGATTTTTTCAAAAAAATATTTTCTGCCGGTTAAGTTTTTGAGGGCTGATTTCTTGTCCTGAGATAAAAAGCCTTCTGTTTCGAGTGCCATACCTTTCAGGAGAGCATTTTCAAGCTTTTGGCACCATTTTTGAGTGAAATGCCAAAAGTCAGATTTTTGCTGAAATTGTGACCCCGGGGCTTAGGGATTTTTTCAAAAAAATATTTTCTGCCGGTTAAGTTTTTGAGGGCTGATTTCTTGTCCTGAGATAAAAAGCCTTCTATTTCGAGTGCCAAACCTTTCACGAGAGCATTTTCTCGCTTTTGGCACCATTTTTGAGTGAATTGCCAAAAGTCAGATTTTTGCTGAAATTGTGACCCCGGGGCTTAGGGATTTTTTCAAAGAAATATTTTCTGCCGGTTAAGTTTTTGAGTGCTGATTTCTTGTCCTGAGATAAAAAGCCTTCTATTTCGAGTGCCAAACCTTTCACGAGAGCATTTTCTCGCTTTTGGCACCATTTTTGAGTGAATTGCCAAAAGTCAGATTTTTGCTGAAATTGTGACCCCGGGGCTTAGGGATTTTTTCAAAAAAATATTTTTTGCCGGTTAAGTTTTTGAGGGCTGATTTCTTGTCCTGTGATAAAAAGCCTTCTGTTTCGAGTGCCAAACCTTTCAGGAGAGCATTTTCAAGGTTTGGCACCATTTTTTAAGTGAATTGCCAAAAGTCAGATTTTTGCTGAAATTGTGACCCCGGGGCTTAGGGATTTTTTCAAAAAAATATTTTCTGCCGGTTAAGTTTTTGAGGGCTGATTTCTTGTCCTGAGATAAAAAGCCTTCTATTTCGAGTGCCAAACCTTTCAGGAGAGCATTTTCTGGCTTTTGGCACCATTTTTGAGTGAATTGCCAAAAGTCAGATTTTTGCTGAAATTGTGACCCCGGGGCTGAGGGATTTTTTCAAAAAAATATTTTCTGCCGGTTAAGTTTTTGAGGGCTGATTTCTAGTCCTGTGATAAAAAGCCTTCTTTTTCCATCGCCAAACCTTTCAGGAGAGCATTTTCAAGCTTTTGGCACCATTTTTGAGAGAATTGCCAAAAGTCAGATTTTTGCTGAAATTGTGACCCCGGGGCTGAGGGATTTTTTCAAAAAAATATTTTTTGCCGGTTAAGTTTTTGAGGGCTGATTTCTTGTCCTGTGATAAAAAGCCTTCTATTTCAAGTGCCAAACCTTTCAGGAGAGCATTTACAAGCTTTTGGAACCATTTTTGAGTGAATTGCCAAAAGTCAGATTTTTGCTGAAATTGTGACCCCGGGGCTTAGGGATTTTTTCAAAAAAATATTTTCTGCCGGTTAAGTTTTTGAGGGCTGATTTCTTGTCCTGAGATAAAAAGCCTTCTGTTTCGAGTTCCATACCTTTCAGGAGAGCATTTTCAAGCTTTTGGCACCATTTTTGAGTGAATTGCCAAAAGTCAGATTTGTGCTGAAATTGTGACCCCGGGGCTTAGGGATTTTTTCAAAAAAATATTTTTTGCCGGTTAGGTTTTTGAGGGCTGATTTCTTGTCCTGTGATAAAAAGCCTTCTGTTTCGAGTGCCAAACCTTTCAGGAGAGCATTTTCAAAGTTTTTTCACCATTTTTAAGTGAATTGCCAAAAGTCAGATTTTTGCTGAAATTGTGACCCCGGGTAGGGATTTTTTCAAAAAAATATTTTCTGCCGGTTAAGTTTTTGAGGGCTGATTTCTTGTCCTGAGATAAAAAGCCTTCTGTTTCGAGTGCCATACCTTTCAGGAGAGCATTTTCAAGCTTTTGGCACCATTTTTGAGTGAATTGCCAAAAGTCAGATTTTTGCTGAAATTGTGACCCCGGGTAGGGATTTTTTCAAAAAAATATTTTCTGCCGGTTAAGTTTTTGAGGGCTGATTTCTTGTCCTGAGATAAAAAGCCTTCTGTTTCGAGTGCCATACCTTTCAGGAGAGCATTTTCAAGCTTTTGGCACCATTTTTGAGTGAAATGCCAAAAGTCAGATTTTTGCTGAAATTGTGACCCCGGGGCTTAGGGATTTTTTCAAAAAAATATTTTCTGCCGGTTAAGTTTTTGAGTGCTGATTTCTTGTCCTGAGATAAAAAGCCTTCTATTTCGAGTGCCAAACCTTTCACGAGAGCATTTTCTCGCTTTTGGCACCATTTTTGAGTGAATTGCCAAAAGTCAGATTTTTGCTGAAATTGTGACCCCGGGGCTTAGGGATTTTTTCAAAAAAATATTTTTTGCCGGTTAAGTTTTTGAGGGCTGATTTCTTGTCCTGTGATAAAAAGCCTTCTGTTTCGAGTGCCAAACCTTTCAGGAGAGCATTTTCAAGGTTTGGCACCATTTTTTAAGTGAATTGCCAAAAGTCAGATTTTTGCTGAAATTGTGACCCCGGGGCTTAGGGATTTTTTCAAAAAAATATTTTCTGCCGGTTAAGTTTTTGAGGGCTGATTTCTTGTCCTGAGATAAAAAGCCTTCTATTTCGAGTGCCAAACCTTTCAGGAGAGCATTATCTGGCCTTTGGCACCATTTTTGGGTGAATTGCCAAAAGTCAGATTTTTGCTGAAATTGTGACCCCGGGGCTGAGGGATTTTTTCAAAAAAATATTTTCTGCCGGTTAAGTTTTTGAGGGCTGATTTCTAGTCCTGTGATAAAAAGCCTTCTTTTTCCATCGCCAAACCTTTCAGGAGAGCATTTTCAAGCTTTTGGCACCATTTTTGAGAGAATTGCCAAAAGTCAGATTTTTGCTGAAATTGTGACCCCGGGGCTTAGGGATTTTTTCAAAAAAATATTTTCTGCCGGTTAAGTTTTTGAGGGCTGATTTCTTGTCCTGAGATAAAAAGCCTTCTGTTTCGAGTGCCATACCTTTCAGGAGAGCATTTTCAAGCTTTTGGCACCATTTTTGAGTGAATTGCCAAAAGTCAGATTTTTGCTGAAATTGTGACCCCGGGTAGGGATTTTTTCAAAAAAATATTTTCTGCCGGTTAAGTTTTTGAGGGCTGATTTCTTGTCCTGAGATAAAAAGCCTTCTGTTTCGAGTGCCATACCTTTCAGGAGAGCATTTTCAAGCTTTTGGCACCATTTTTGAGTGAAATGCCAAAAGTCAGATTTTTGCTGAAATTGTGACCCCGGGGCTTAGGGATTTTTTCAAAAAAATATTTTCTGCCGGTTAAGTTTTTGAGTGCTGATTTCTTGTCCTGAGATAAAAAGCCTTCTATTTCGAGTGCCAAACCTTTCACGAGAGCATTTTCTCGCTTTTGGCACCATTTTTGAGTGAATTGCCAAAAGTCAGATTTTTGCTGAAATTGTGACCCCGGGGCTTAGGGATTTTTTCAAAAAAATATTTTTTGCCGGTTAAGTTTTTGAGGGCTGATTTCTTGTCCTGTGATAAAAAGCCTTCTGTTTCGAGTGCCAAACCTTTCAGGAGAGCATTTTCAAGGTTTGGCACCATTTTTTAAGTGAATTGCCAAAAGTCAGATTTTTGCTGAAATTGTGACCGGGGCTTAGGGATTTTTTCAAAAAAATATTTTCTGCCGGTTAAGTTTTTGAGGGCTGATTTCTTGTCCTGAGATAAAAAGCCTTCTATTTCGAGTGCCAAACCTTTCAGGAGAGCATTATCTGGCCTTTGGCACCATTTTTGGGTGAATTGCCAAAAGTCAGATTTTTGCTGAAATTGTGACCCCGGGGCTGAGGGATTTTTTCAAAAAAATATTTTCTGCCGGTTAAGTTTTTGAGGGCTGATTTCTAGTCCTGTGATAAAAAGCCTTCTTTTTCCATCGCCAAACCTTTCAGGAGAGCATTTTCAAGCTTTTGGCACCATTTTTGAGAGAATTGCCAAAAGTCAGATTTTTGCTGAAATTGTGACCCCGGGGCTTAGGGATTTTTTCAAAAAAATATTTTCTGCCGGTTAAGTTTTTGAGTGCTGATTTCTTGTCCTTTGATAAAAAGCCTTCTGTTTCCATCACCAAAGCTTTCAGGGGAGCATTTGAAATCGGTTGGCACCATTTTTTAGCGAATTGCCAAAAGTCAGATTTTTGCTGAAATTGTGACCCCGGGGCTTAGCGATTTTTTCAAAAAAATATTTTCTGCCGGTTAAGTTTTTGAGGGCTGATTTCTTGTCCTGTGATAAAAAGCCTTCTGTTTCGAGTGCCAAACCTTTCAGGAGAGCATTTTCAGGCTTTTGGCACCATTTTTGAGTGAATTGCCAAAAGTCAGATTTTTGCTGAAATTGTCACCCCGGGGCTTAGGGATTTTTTCAAAAAAATATTTTCTGCCGGTTAAGTTTTTGAGCGATGATTTCTTGTCCTGTGATAAAAAGCCTTCTGTTTCGAGTGCCAAACCTTTCAGGAGAGCATTTTCAAGGGTTGGCACCATTTTTAAAGTGAATTGCCAAAAGTCAGATTTTTGCTGAAATTGTGACCCCGGGGCTTAGGGATTTTTTTCAAAAAAATATTTTCTGCCGGTTAAGTTTTTGAGGGCTGATTTCTTGTCCTGAGATAAAAAGCCTTCTATTTCGAGTGCCAAACCTTTCACGAGAGCATTTTCTGGCTTTTGGCACCATTTTTGAGTGAATTGCCAAAAGTCAGATTTTTGCTGAAATTGTGACCCCGGGGCTGAGGGATTTTTTCAAAAAAATATTTTTTGCCGGTTAAGTTTTTGAGGGCTGATTTCTTGTCCTGTGATAAAAAGCCTTCTATTTCGAGTGCCAAACCTTTCAGGAGAGCATTTTCTGGCTTTTGGCACCATTTTTGAGTGAATTGCCAAAAGTCAGATTTTTGCTGAAATTGTGACCCCGGGGCTGAGGGATTTTTTCAAAAAAATATTTTCTGCCGGTTAAGTTTTTGAGGGCTGATTTCTTGTCCTGTGATAAAAAGCCTTCTTTTTCCATCGCCAAACCTTTCACGAGAGCATTTTCTGGCTTTTGGCACCATTTTTGAGAGAATTGCCAAAAGTCAGATTTTTGCTGAAATTGTGACCCCGGGGCTTAGGGATTTTTTCAAAAAAATATTTTCTGCCGGTTAAGTTTTTGAATGCTGATTTCTTGTCCTTTGATAAAAAGACTTCTGTTTCCATCACCAAAGCTTTCAGGGGAGCATTTGAAATCGGTTGGCATCATTTTTTAGCGAATTGCCAAAAGTCAGATTTTTGCTGAAATTGTGACCCCGGGGCTTAGCGATTTTTTCAAAAAAATATTTTCTGCCGGTTAAGTTTTTGAGGGCTGATTTCTTGTCCTGTGATAAAAAGCCTTCTGTTTTGAGTGCCAAACCTTTCAGGAGAGCATTTTCAGGCTTTTGGCACCATTTTTGAGTGAATTGCCAAAAGTCAGATTTTTGCTGAAATTGTGACCCCGGGGCTTAGGGATTTTTTCAAAAAAATATTTTCTGCCGGTTAAGTTTTTGAGCGATGATTTCTTGTCCTTTGATAAAAAGCCTTCTGTTTTGAGTGCCAAACCTTTCAGGAGAGCATTATCAAGGTTTGGCACCATTTTTTAAGTGAATTGCCAAAAGTCAGATTTTTGCTGAAATTGTCACCCCGGGGCTTAGGGATTTTTTCAAAAAAATATTTTCTGCCGGTTAAGTTTTTGAGGGCTGATTTCTTCTCCTGTGATAAAAAGCCTTCTATTTCGAGTGCCAAACCTTTCAGGAGAGCATTTTCAAGCTTTTGGCACCATTTTTGAGTGAATTGCCAAAAGTCAAATTTTTGCTGAAATTGTGACCCCGGGGCTTAGGGATTTTTTCAAAAAAATATTTTCTGCCGGTAAAGTTTTTGAGGGCTGATTTCTTGTCCTGTGATAAAAAGCCTTCTGTTTCCATCGCCAAAGCTTTCAGGGGAGCATTTGCAACCGGTTGGCACCATTTTTTGAGTGAATTGCCAAAAGTCAGATTTTTGCTGAAATTGTGACCCCGGGGCTTAGGGATTTTTTCAAAAAAATATTTTCTGTCGGTTAAGTTTTTGAAGGCTGATTTCTTGTCCTGTGATAAAAAGCCTTCTGTTTCGAGTGCCAAACCTTTCAGGAGAGCATTTTCAAGGGTTGGCACCATTTTTAAAGTGAATTGCCAAAAGTCAGATTTTTGTTGAAATTGTGACCCCGGGGCTTAGGGATTTTTTTCAAAAAAATATTTTCTGCCGGTTAAGTTTTTGAGGGCTGATTTCTTGTCCTGAGATAAAAAGCCTTCTATTTCGAGTGCCAAACCTTTCACGAGAGCATTTTCTGGCTTTTGGCACCATTTTTGAGTGAATTGCCAAAAGTCAGATTTTTGCTGAAATTGTGACCCCGGGGCTGAGGGATTTTTTCAAAAAAATATTTTTTGCCGGTTAAGTTTTTGAGGGCTGATTTCTTGTCCTGTGATAAAAAGCCTTCTATTTCGAGTGCCAAACCTTTCAGGAGAGCATTTTCTTGCTTTTGGCACCATTTTTGAGTGAATTGCCAAAAGTCAGATTTTTGCTGAAATTGTGACCCCGGGGCTGAGGGATTTTTTCAAAAAAATATTTTCTGCCGGTTAAGTTTTTGAGGGCTGATTTCTTGTCCTGTGATAAAAAGCCTTCTTTTTCCATCGCCAAACCTTTCACGAGAGCATTTTCTGGCTTTTGGCACCATTTTTGAGAGAATTGCCAAAAGTCAGATTTTTGCTGAAATTGTGACCCCGGGGCTTAGGGATTTTTTCAAAAAAATATTTTCTGCCGGTTAAGTTTTTGAATGCTGATTTCTTGTCCTTTGATAAAAAGCCTTCTGTTTCCATCACCAAAGCTTTCAGGGGAGCATTTGAAATCGGTTGGCATCATTTTTTAGCGAATTGCCAAAAGTCAGATTTTTGCTGAAATTGTGACCCCGGGGCTTAGCGATTTTTTCAAAAAAATATTTTCTGCCGGTTAAGTTTTTGAGGGCTGATTTCTTGTCCTGTGATAAAAAGCCTTCTGTTTTGAGTGCCAAACCTTTCAGGAGAGCATTTTCAGGCTTTTGGCACCATTTTTGAGTGAATTGCCAAAAGTCAGATTTTTGCTGAAATTGTTACCCCGGGGCTTAGGGATTTTTTCAAAAAAATATTTTCTGCCGGTTAAGTTTTTGAGCGATGATTTCTTGTCCTTTGATAAAAAGCCTTCTGTTTTGAGTGCCAAACCTTTCAGGAGAGCATTTTCAAGGTTTGGCACCATTTTTTAAGTGAATTGCCAAAAGTCAGATTTTTGCTGAAATTGTCACCCCGGGGCTTGGGGATTTTTTCAAAAAAATATTTTCTGCCGGTTAAGTTTTTGAGGGCTGATTTCTTCTCCTGTGATAAAAAGCCTTCTATTTCGAGTGCAAAACCTTTCAGGAGAGCATTTTCAAGCTTTTGGCACCATTTTTGAGTGAATTGCCAAAAGTCAAATTTTTGCTGAAATTGTGACCCCAGGGCTTAGGGATTTTTTCAAAAAAATATTTTCTGCCGGTAAAGTTTTTGAGGGCTGATTTCTTGTCCTGTGATAAAAAGCCTTCTGTTTCGAGTGCCAAACCTTTCAGGAGAGCATTTTCAAGGTTTGGCACCATTTTTTAAGTGAATTGCCAAAAGTCAGATTTTTGCTGAAATTGTGACCCCGGGGCTTAGGGATTTTTTCAAAAAAATATTTTCTGCCGGTTAAGTTTTTGAGGGCTGATTTCTTGTCCTGAGATAAAAAGCCTTTTATTTCGAGTGCCAAACCTTTCACGAGAGCATTTTCTGGCTTTTGGCACCATTTTTGAGTGAATTGCCAAAAGTCAGATTCTGGCAGAAATTGTGACCCCGGGGCTTAGGGATTTTTTAAAAAAAATATTTTCTGCCGGTTAAGTTTTTGAGGGCTGATTTCTTGTCCTGAGATAAAAAGCCTTCTGTTTCGAGTGCCAAACCTTTCACGAGAGCATTTTCTCGCTTTTGGCACCATTTTTGAGTGAATTGCCAAAAGTCAGATTTTTGCTGAAATTGTGACCCCGGGGCTTAGGGATTTTTTCAAAAAAATATTTTCTGCCGGTTAAGTTTTTGAGGGCTGATGTCTTGTCCTGAGATAAAAAGCCTTCTATTTCGAGTGCCAAACCTTTCACGAGAGCATTTTCTGGCTTTTGGCACCATTTCTGAGTGAATTGCCAAAAGTCAGATTTTTGCTGAAATTGTGACCCATGGGCTGAGGGATTTTTTTCAAAAAAATATTTTCTGCCGGTTAAGTTTTTGAGGGCTGATTTCTTGTCCTGTGATAAAAAGCCTTCTATTTCAAGTGCCAAACCTTTCAGGAGAGCATTTTCAAGCTTTTGGCACCATTTTTGAGTGAATTGCCAAAAGTCAGATTTTTGCTGAAATTGTGACCCCGGGGCTTAGGGATTTTTTCAAAAAAATATTTTCTGCCGGTTAAGTTTTTCAGGGCTGATTTCTTATCCTGTCATAAGTAAACTTCTGTTTCGAGTGCCAAACCTTTCAGGAGAGCATTTTCAAGCTTTTGGCACCATTTTTGAGTGAATTGCCAAAAGTCAGATTTTTGCTGAAATTGTGACCCCGGGGCTTAGGGATTTTTTCAAAAAAATTATTTTCTGCCGGTTAGGTTTTTGAGGGCTGATTTATTTTCCTTTGTTAAAAAGCCTTCTGTTTCCATCGCCAAAGCTTTCAGGGGAGCATTTTCAAGCTTTTGGCACCATTTTTGAGTGAATTGCCAAAAGTCAGATTTTTGCTGAAATTGTGACCCCGGGGCTTAGGGATTTTTTCAAAAAAATATTTTCTGCCGGTTAAGTTTTTGAGGGCTGATTTCTTGTCCTGAGATAAAAAGCCTTCTGTTTCGAGTGCCAAACCTTTCAGGAGAGCATTTTCAAGCTTTTGGCACCATTTTTGAGTGAATTGCCAAAAGTCAGATTTTTGCTGAAATTGTGACACCGGGGCTTAGGGATTTTTTCAAAAAAATATTTTCTGCCGGTTAGGTTTTTGAGGGCTGATTTCTTGTCCTGTGATAAAAAGCCTTCTGTTTCGAGTGCCAAACCTTTCAGGAGAGCATTTTCAAGGGTTGGCACCATTTTTAAAGTGAATTGCCAAAAGTCAGATTTTTGCTGAAATTGTGACCCCGGGGCTTAGGGATTTTTTTCAAAAAAATATTTTCTGCCGGTTAAGTTTTTGAGGGCTGATTTCTTGTCCTGAGATAAAAAGCCTTCTATTTCGAGTGCCAAACCTTTCACGAGAGCATTTTCTGGCTTTTGGCACCATTTTTGAGTGAATTGCCAAAAGTCAGATTTTTGCTGAAATTGTGACCCCGGGGCTGAGGGATTTTTTCAAAAAAATATTTTTTGCCGGTTAAGTTTTTGAGGGCTGATTTCTTGTCCTGTGATAAAAAGCCTTCTATTTCGAGTGCCAAACCTTTCAGGAGAGCATTTTCTGGCTTTTGGCACCATTTTTGAGTGAATTGCCAAAAGTCAGATTTTTGCTGAAATTGTGACCCCGGGGCTGAGGGATTTTTTCAAAAAAATATTTTCTGCCGGTTAAGTTTTTGAGGGCTGATTTCTTGTCCTGTGATAAAAAGCCTTCTTTTTCCATCGCCAAACCTTTCACGAGAGCATTTTCTGGCTTTTGGCACCATTTTTGAGAGAATTGCCAAAAGTCAGATTTTTGCTGAAATTGTGACCCCGGGGCTTAGGGATTTTTTCAAAAAAATATTTTCTGCCGGTTAAGTTTTTGAATGCTGATTTCTTGTCCTTTGATAAAAAGACTTCTGTTTCCATCACCAAAGCTTTCAGGGGAGCATTTGAAATCGGTTGGCATCATTTTTTAGCGAATTGCCAAAAGTCAGATTTTTGCTGAAATTGTGACCCCGGGGCTTAGCGATTTTTTCAAAAAAATATTTTCTGCCGGTTAAGTTTTTGAGGGCTGATTTCTTGTCCTGTGATAAAAAGCCTTCTGTTTTGAGTGCCAAACCTTTCAGGAGAGCATTTTCAGGCTTTTGGCACCATTTTTGAGTGAATTGCCAAAAGTCAGATTTTTGCTGAAATTGTGACCCCGGGGCTTAGGGATTTTTTCAAAAAAATATTTTCTGCCGGTTAAGTTTTTGAGCGATGATTTCTTGTCCTTTGATAAAAAGCCTTCTGTTTTGAGTGCCAAACCTTTCAGGAGAGCATTATCAAGGTTTGGCACCATTTTTTAAGTGAATTGCCAAAAGTCAGATTTTTGCTGAAATTGTCACCCCGGGGCTTAGGGATTTTTTCAAAAAAATATTTTCTGCCGGTTAAGTTTTTGAGGGCTGATTTCTTCTCCTGTGATAAAAAGCCTTCTATTTCGAGTGCCAAACCTTTCAGGAGAGCATTTTCAAGCTTTTGGCACCATTTTTGAGTGAATTGCCAAAAGTCAAATTTTTGCTGAAATTGTGACCCCGGGGCTTAGGGATTTTTTCAAAAAAATATTTTCTGCCGGTAAAGTTTTTGAGGGCTGATTTCTTGTCCTGTGATAAAAAGCCTTCTGTTTCCATCGCCAAAGCTTTCAGGGGAGCATTTGCAACCGGTTGGCACCATTTTTTGAGTGAATTGCCAAAAGTCAGATTTTTGCTGAAATTGTGACCCCGGGGCTTAGGGATTTTTTCAAAAAAATATTTTCTGTCGGTTAAGTTTTTGAAGGCTGATTTCTTGTCCTGTGATAAAAAGCCTTCTGTTTCGAGTGCCAAACCTTTCAGGAGAGCATTTTCAAGGGTTGGCACCATTTTTAAAGTGAATTGCCAAAAGTCAGATTTTTGTTGAAATTGTGACCCCGGGGCTTAGGGATTTTTTTCAAAAAAATATTTTCTGCCGGTTAAGTTTTTGAGGGCTGATTTCTTGTCCTGAGATAAAAAGCCTTCTATTTCGAGTGCCAAACCTTTCACGAGAGCATTTTCTGGCTTTTGGCACCATTTTTGAGTGAATTGCCAAAAGTCAGATTTTTGCTGAAATTGTGACCCCGGGGCTGAGGGATTTTTTCAAAAAAATATTTTTTGCCGGTTAAGTTTTTGAGGGCTGATTTCTTGTCCTGTGATAAAAAGCCTTCTATTTCGAGTGCCAAACCTTTCAGGAGAGCATTTTCTTGCTTTTGGCACCATTTTTGAGTGAATTGCCAAAAGTCAGATTTTTGCTGAAATTGTGACCCCGGGGCTGAGGGATTTTTTCAAAAAAATATTTTCTGCCGGTTAAGTTTTTGAGGGCTGATTTCTTGTCCTGTGATAAAAAGCCTTCTTTTTCCATCGCCAAACCTTTCACGAGAGCATTTTCTGGCTTTTGGCACCATTTTTGAGAGAATTGCCAAAAGTCAGATTTTTGCTGAAATTGTGACCCCGGGGCTTAGGGATTTTTTCAAAAAAATATTTTCTGCCGGTTAAGTTTTTGAATGCTGATTTCTTGTCCTTTGATAAAAAGCCTTCTGTTTCCATCACCAAAGCTTTCAGGGGAGCATTTGAAATCGGTTGGCATCATTTTTTAGCGAATTGCCAAAAGTCAGATTTTTGCTGAAATTGTGACCCCGGGGCTTAGCGATTTTTTCAAAAAAATATTTTCTGCCGGTTAAGTTTTTGAGGGCTGATTTCTTGTCCTGTGATAAAAAGCCTTCTGTTTTGAGTGCCAAACCTTTCAGGAGAGCATTTTCAGGCTTTTGGCACCATTTTTGAGTGAATTGCCAAAAGTCAGATTTTTGCTGAAATTGTTACCCCGGGGCTTAGGGATTTTTTCAAAAAAATATTTTCTGCCGGTTAAGTTTTTGAGCGATGATTTCTTGTCCTTTGATAAAAAGCCTTCTGTTTTGAGTGCCAAACCTTTCAGGAGAGCATTTTCAAGGTTTGGCACCATTTTTTAAGTGAATTGCCAAAAGTCAGATTTTTGCTGAAATTGTCACCCCGGGGCTTGGGGATTTTTTCAAAAAAATATTTTCTGCCGGTTAAGTTTTTGAGGGCTGATTTCTTCTCCTGTGATAAAAAGCCTTCTATTTCGAGTGCAAAACCTTTCAGGAGAGCATTTTCAAGCTTTTGGCACCATTTTTGAGTGAATTGCCAAAAGTCAAATTTTTGCTGAAATTGTGACCCCAGGGCTTAGGGATTTTTTCAAAAAAATATTTTCTGCCGGTAAAGTTTTTGAGGGCTGATTTCTTGTCCTGTGATAAAAAGCCTTCTGTTTCGAGTGCCAAACCTTTCAGGAGAGCATTTTCAAGGTTTGGCACCATTTTTTAAGTGAATTGCCAAAAGTCAGATTTTTGCTGAAATTGTGACCCCGGGGCTTAGGGATTTTTTCAAAAAAATATTTTCTGCCGGTTAAGTTTTTGAGGGCTGATTTCTTGTCCTGAGATAAAAAGCCTTTTATTTCGAGTGCCAAACCTTTCACGAGAGCATTTTCTGGCTTTTGGCACCATTTTTGAGTGAATTGCCAAAAGTCAGATTCTGGCAGAAATTGTGACCCCGGGGCTTAGGGATTTTTTAAAAAAAATATTTTCTGCCGGTTAAGTTTTTGAGGGCTGATTTCTTGTCCTGAGATAAAAAGCCTTCTGTTTCGAGTGCCAAACCTTTCACGAGAGCATTTTCTCGCTTTTGGCACCATTTTTGAGTGAATTGCCAAAAGTCAGATTTTTGCTGAAATTGTGACCCCGGGGCTTAGGGATTTTTTCAAAAAAATATTTTCTGCCGGTTAAGTTTTTGAGGGCTGATGTCTTGTCCTGAGATAAAAAGCCTTCTATTTCGAGTGCCAAACCTTTCACGAGAGCATTTTCTGGCTTTTGGCACCATTTCTGAGTGAATTGCCAAAAGTCAGATTTTTGCTGAAATTGTGACCCATGGGCTGAGGGATTTTTTCAAAAAAATATTTTCTGCCGGTTAAGTTTTTGAGGGCTGATTTCTTGTCCTGTGATAAAAAGCCTTCTATTTCAAGTGCCAAACCTTTCAGGAGAGCATTTTCAAGCTTTTGGCACCATTTTTGAGTGAATTGCCAAAAGTCAGATTTTTGCTGAAATTGTGACCCCGGGGCTTAGGGATTTTTTCAAAAAAATATTTTCTGCCGGTTAAGTTTTTCAGGGCTGATTTCTTATCCTGTCATAAGTAAACTTCTGTTTCGAGTGCCAAACCTTTCAGGAGAGCATTTTCAAGCTTTTGGCACCATTTTTGAGTGAATTGCCAAAAGTCAGATTTTTGCTGAAATTGTGACCCCGGGGCTTAGGGATTTTTTCAAAAAAATTATTTTCTGCCGGTTAGGTTTTTGAGGGCTGATTTATTTTCCTTTGTTAAAAAGCCTTCTGTTTCCATCGCCAAAGCTTTCAGGGGAGCATTTTCAAGCTTTTGGCACCATTTTTGAGTGAATTGCCAAAAGTCAGATTTTTGCTGAAATTGTGACCCCGGGGCTTAGGGATTTTTTCAAAAAAATATTTTCTGCCGGTTAAGTTTTTGAGGGCTGATTTCTTGTCCTGAGATAAAAAGCCTTCTGTTTCGAGTGCCAAACCTTTCAGGAGAGCATTTTCAAGCTTTTGGCACCATTTTTGAGTGAATTGCCAAAAGTCAGATTTTTGCTGAAATTGTGACACCGGGGCTTAGGGATTTTTTCAAAAAAATATTTTCTGCCGGTTAGGTTTTTGAGGGCTGATTTCTTGTCCTGAGATAAAAAGCCTTCTGTTTCGATTGCCAAACCTTTCAGGAGAGCATTTTCAAGCTTTTGGCACCATTTTTGAGTGAATTGCCAAAAGTCAGATTTTTGCTGAAATTGTGACCCCGGGGCTTAGGGATTTTTTCAAAAAAATATTTTCTGCCGGTTAAGTTTTTGAGGGCTGATTTCTTGTCCTGAGATAAAAAGCCTTCTGTTTCGAGTGCCAAACCTTTCACGAGAGCATTTTCTCGCTTTTGGCACCATTTTTGAGTGAATTGCCAAAAGTCAGATTTTTGCTGAAATTGTGACCCCGGGGCTTAGGGATTTTTTCAAAAAAATATTTTCTGCCGGTTAAGTTTTTCAGGGCTAATTTCTTATCCTGTCATAAGTAAACTTCTGTTTCGAGTGCCAAACCTTTCAGGAGAGCATTTTCAAGCTTTTGGCACCATTTTTGAGTGAATTGCCAAAAGTCAGATTTTTGCTGAAATTGTGACCCCGGGGCTTAGGGATTTTTTCAAAAAAATTATTTTCTGCCGGTTAGGTTTTTGAGGGCTGATTTATTTTCCTTTGATAAAAAGCCTTCTGTTTCCATCGCCAAAGCTTTCAGGGGAGCATTTTCAAGCTTTTGGCACCATTTTTGAGTGAATTGCCAAAAGTCAGATTTTTGCTGAAATTGTGACCCCGGGGCTTAGGGATTTTTTTTTAAAAAAATATTTTCTGCCGGTTAGGTTTTTGAGGGCTGATTTATTTTCCTTTGATAAAAAGACTTCTGTTTCCATCGCCAAAGCTTTCAGGGGAGCATTTTCAAGCTTTTGGCACAATTTTTGAGTTGATTGCCAAAAGTCAGATTTTTGCTGAAATTGTGACCCCGGGGCTTAGGGATTTTTTCAAAAAAATATTTTCTGCCGGTTAAGTTTTTGAGGGCTGATTTCTTGTCCTGTGATAAAAAGCCTTCTGTTTCGAGTGCCAAACCT
The DNA here is from genome assembly GCF_964106645.2 of Podarcis pityusensis. Classification (NCBI taxonomy): domain Eukaryota; kingdom Metazoa; phylum Chordata; class Lepidosauria; order Squamata; family Lacertidae; genus Podarcis; species Podarcis pityusensis. Next base: position 57,776 of record NW_028293245.1, read on the forward strand.
TTCAGGAGAGCATTTTCAAGCTTTTGGCACCATTTTTGAGTGAATTGCCAAAAGTCAGATTTTTGCTGAAATTGTGACCCCGGGGCTTAGGGATTTTTTCAAAAAAATTATTTTCTGCCGGTTAGGTTTTTGAGGGCTGATTTATTTTCCTTTGATAAAAAGCCTTCTGTTTCCATCGCCAAAGCTTTCAGGGGAGCATTTTCAAGCTTTTGGCACCATTTTTGAGTGAATTGCCAAAAGTCAGATTTTTGCTGAAATTGTGACCCCGGGGCTTAGGGATTTTTTTTAAAAAAAATATTTTCTGCCGGTTAGGTTTTTGAGGGCTGATTTATTTTCCTTTGATAAAAAGATTTCTGTTTCCATCGCCAAAGCTTTCAGGGGAGCATTTTCAAGCTTTTGGCACAATTTTTGAGTTGATTGCCAAAAGTCAGATTTTTGCTGAAATTGTGACCCCGGGGCTTAGGGATTTTTTCAAAAAAATATTTTCTGCCGGTTAAGTTTTTGAGGGCTGATTTCTTGTCCTGTGATAAAAAGCCTTCTATTTCAAGTGCCAAACCTTTCAGGAGAGCATTTTCAAGCTTTTGGCACCATTTTTGAGTGAATTGCCAAAAGTCAGATTTTTGCTGAAATTGTGACCCCGGGGCTTAGGGATTTTTTCAAAAAAATATTTTCTGCCGGTTAAGTTTTTGAGGGCTGATTTCTTGTCCTGAGATAAAAAGCCTTCTGTTTCGAGTGCCAAACCTTTCAGGAGAGCATTTTCAAGCTTTTGGCACCATTTTTGAGTGAATTGCCAAAAGTCAGATTTTTGCTGAAATTGTGACACCGGGGCTTAGGGATTTTTTCAAAAAAATATTTTCTGCCGGTTAGGTTTTTGAGGGCTGATTTCTTGTCCTGTGATAAAAAGCCTTCTGTCTCGATTGCCAAACCTTTCAGGAGAGCATTTTCAAGCTTTTGGCACCATTTTTGAGTGAATTGCCAAAAGTCAGATTTTTGCTGAAATTGTGACCCCGGGGCTTAGGGATTTTTTCAAAAAAATATTTTCTGCCGGTTAAGTTTTTGAGGGCTGATTTCTTGTCCTGAGATAAAAAGCCTTCTGTTTCGAGTGCCAAACCTTTCACGAGAGCATTTTCTCGCTTTTGGCACCATTTTTGAGTGAATTGCCAAAAGTCAGATTTTTGCTGAAATTGTGACCCCGGGGCTTAGGGATTTTTTCAAAAAAATATTTTCTGCCGGTTAAGTTTTTCAGGGCTAATTTCTTATCCTGTCATAAGTAAACTTCTGTTTCGAGTGCCAAACCTTTCAGGAGAGCATTTTCAAGCTTTTGGCACCATTTTTGAGTGAATTGCCAAAAGTCAGATTTTTGCTGAAATTGTGACCCCGGGGCTTAGGGATTTTTTCAAAAAAATTATTTTCTGCCGTTTAGGTTTTTGAGGGCTGATTTATTTTCCTTTGATAAAAAGCCTTCTGTTTCCATCGCCAAAGCTTTCAGGGGAGCATTTTCAAGCTTTTGGCACCATTTTTGAGTGAATTGCCAAAAGTCAGATTTTTGCTGAAATTGTGACCCCGGGGCTTAGGGATTTTTTTCAAAAAAATATTTTCTGCCGGTTAGGTTTTTGAGGGCTGATTTATTTTCCTTTGATAAAAAGACTTCTGTTTCCATCGCCAAAGCTTTCAGGGGAGCATTTTCAAGCTTTTGGCACAATTTTTGAGTGGATTGCCAAAAGTCAGATTTTTGCTGAAATTGTGACCCCGGGGCTTAGGGATTTTTTCAAAAAAATATTTTCTGCCGGTTAAGTTTTTGAGGGCTGATTTCTTGTCCTGTGATAAAAAGCCTTCTGTTTCGAGTGCCAAACCTTTCAGGAGAGCATTTTCAAGCTTTTGGCACCATTTTTGAGTGAATTGCCAAAAGTCAGATTTTTGCTGAAATTGTGACCCCGGGGCTTAGGGATTTTTTCAAAAAAATATTTTCTGCCGGTTAAGTTTTTGAGTGCTGATTTCTTGTCCTGTGATAAAGAGCCTTCTGTTTCGAGTGCCAAACCTTTCAGGAGAGCATTTTCAAGCTTTTGGCACCATTTTTGAGTGAATTGCCAAAAGTCAGATTTTTGCTGAAGTTGTGACCCCGGGGCTTAGGGATTTTTTCAAAAATATATTTTCTGCCGGTTAGGTTTTTGAGGGCTGATTTCTTGTCCTTTGATAAAAAGCCTTCTGTTTCATCGCCAAAGCTTTCAGGGGAGCATTTGAAACCGGTTGGCACCATTTTTTAGTGAATTGCCAAAAGTCAGATTTTTGCTGAAATTGTGATCCCGGGGCTTAGGGATTTTTTCAAAAAAATATTTTCTGCCGGTTAGGTTTTTGAGGGCTGATTTATTTTCCTTTGATAAAAAGACTTCTGTTTCCATCGCCAAAGCTTTCAGGGGAGCATTTTCAAGCTTTTGGCACAATTTTTGAGTTGATTGCCAAAAGTCAGATTTTTGCTGAAATTGTGACCCCGGGGCTTAGGGATTTTTTAAAAAAATATTTTCTGCCGGTTAAGTTTTTGAGGGCTGATTTCTTGTCCTGTGATAAAAAGCCTTCTGTTTCGAGTGCCAAACCTTTCAGGAGAGCATTTTCAAGCTTTTGGCACCATTTTTGAGTGAATTGCCAAAAGTCAGATTTTTGCTGAAATTGTGACCCCGGGGCTTAGGGATTTTTTCAAAAAAATATTTTCTGCCGGTTAAGTTTTTGAGGGCTGATTTCTTGTCCTGTGATAAAGAGCCTTCTGTTTCGAGTGCCAAACCTTTCAGGAGAGCATTTTCAAGCTTTTGGCACCATTTTTGATTGAATTGCCAAAAGTCAGATTTTTGCTAAAATTGTGACCCCGGGGCTTAGGGATTTTTTCAAAAAAATTATTTTCTGCCGGTTAGGTTTTTGAGGGCTGATTTATTTTCCTTTGATAAAAAGACTTCTGTTTCCATCGCCAAAGCTTTCAGGGGAGCATTTAAAAGCTTTTGGCACAATTTTTGAGTGGATTGCCAAAAGTCAGATTTTTGCTGAAATTGTGACCCCGGGGCTTAGGGATTTTTTCAAAAAAATATTTTCTGCCGGTTAAGTTTTTGAGGGCTGATTTCTTGTCCTGTGATAAAAAGCCTTCTGTTTCGAGTGCCAAACCTTTCAGGAGAGCATTTTCAAGCTTTTGGCACCATTTTTGAGTGAATTGCCAAAAGTCAGATTTTTGCTAAAATTGTGACCCCGGGGCTTAGGGATTTTTTCAAAAAAATTATTTTCTGCCGGTTAGGTTTTTGAGGGCTGATTTATTTTCCTTTGATAAAAAGACTTCTGTTTCCATCGCCAAAGCTTTCAGGGGAGCATTTTCAAGCTTTTGGCACAATTTTTGAGTGGATTGCCAAAAGTCAGATTTTTGCTGAAATTGTGACCCCGGGGCTTAGGGATTTTTTCAAAAAAATATTTTCTGCCGGTTAAGTTTTTGAGGGCTGATTTCTTGTCCTGTGATAAAAAGCCTTCTGTTTCGAGTGCCAAACCTTTCAGGAGAGCATTTTCAAGCTTTTGGCACCATTTTTGAGTGAATTGCCAAAAGTCAGATTTTTTCTGAAATTGTGACCCCGGGGCTTAGGGATTTTTTCAAAAAAATTATTTTCTGCCGGTTAGGTTTTTGAGGGCTGATTTATTTTCCTTTGATAAAAAGCCTTCTGTTTCCATCGCCAAAGCTTTCAGGGGAGCATTTTCAAGCTTTTGGCACCATTTTTGAGTGAATTGCCAAAAGTCAGATTTTTGCTAAAATTGTGACCCCGGGGCTTAGGGATTTTTTCAAAAAAATATTTTCTGCCTGTTAGGTTTTTGAGGGCTGATTTATTTTCCTTTGATAAAAAGACTTCTGTTTCCATCGCCAAAGCTTTCAGGGGAGCATTTTCAAGCTTTTGGCACAATTTTTGAGTTGATTGCCAAAAGTCAGATTTTTGCTGAAATTGTGACCCCGGGGCTTAGGGATTTTTTCAAAAAAATATTTTCTGCCGGTTAAGTTTTTGAGGGCTGATTTCTTATCCTGTCATAAGAAAACTTCTGTTTCGAGTGCCAAACCTTTCAGGAGAGCATTTTAAAGCTTTTGGCACCATTTTTGAGTGAATTGCCAAAAGTCAGATTTTTGCTGAAATTGTGACCCCGGAGCTGAGGGATTTTTTCAAAAAAATATTTTCTGCCGGTTAAGTTTTTGAGGGCTGATTTCTTGTCCTGAGATAAAAAGCCTTCTTTTTCGAGTGCCAAACCTTTCAGGAGAGCATTTTCAAGCTTTTGGCACCATTTTTGAGTGAATTGCCAAAAGTCAGATTTTTGCTGAAATTGTGACCCCGGGGCTTAGGGATTTTTTCAAAAAAATATTTTCTGCCGGTTAAGTTTTTGAGGGCTGATTTCTTGTCCTGTGATAAAAAGCCTTCTGTTTCGAGTGCCAAACCTTTCAGGAGAGCATTTTCAAGCTTTTGGCACCATTTTTGAGTGAATTGCCAAAAGTCAGATTTTTGCTGAAATTGTGACCCCGGAGCTGAGGGATTTTTTCAAAAAAATATTTTCTGCCGGTTAAGTTTTTGAGCGCTGATTTCTTGTCCTGAGATAAAAAGCCTTCTGTTTCGAGTGCCAAACCTTTCAGGAGAGCATTTTCAAGCTTTTGGCACCATTTTTGAGTGAATTGCCAAAAGTCAGATTTTTGCTGAAATTGTGACCCCGGGGCTTAGGGATTTTTTCAAAAAAATATTTTCTGCCGGTTAGATTTTTGAGGGCTGATTTCTTGTCCTGTGATAAAAAGCCTTCTGTTTCGAGTGCCAAACCTTTCAGGAGAGCATTTTCAAGCTTTTGGCACCATTTTTGAGTGAATTGCCAAAAGTCAGATTTTTGCTGAAATTGTGACCCCGGGGCTTAGGGATTTTTTCAAAAAAATATTTTCTGCCGGTTAAGTTTTTGAGGGCTGATTTCTTGTCCTGTGATAAAAAGCCTTCTGTTTCGAGTGCCAAACCTTTCAGGAGAGCACTTTCAAGCTTTTGGCACCATTTTTGAGTGAATTGCCAAAAGTCAGATTTTTGCTGAAATTGTGACCCCGGGGCTTAGGGATTTTTTCAAAAAAATATTTTCTGCCGGTTAGGTTTTTGAGGGCTGATTTATTTTCCTGTGATAAAAAGACTTCTGTTTCCATCGCCAAAGCTTTCAGGGGAGCATTTTCAAGCTTTTGGCACAATTTTTGAGTTGATTGCCAAAAGTCAGATTTTTGCTGAAATTGTGACCCCGGGGCTTAGGGATTTTTTAAAAAAATATTTTCTGCCGGTTAAGTTTTTGAGGGCTGATTTCTTGTCCTGTGATAAAAAGCCTTCTGTTTCGAGTGCCAAACCTTTCAGGAGAGCATTTTCAAGCTTTTGGCACCATTTTTGAGTGAATTGCCAAAAGTCAGATTTTTGCTGAAATTGTGACCCCGGGGCTTAGGGATTTTTTCAAAAAAATATTTTCTGCCGGTTAAGTTTTTGAGGGCTGATTTCTTGTCCTGTGATAAAGAGCCTTCTGTTTCGAGTGCCAAACCTTTCAGGAGAGCATTTTCAAGCTTTTGGCACCATTTTTGATTGAATTGCCAAAAGTCAGATTTTTGCTAAAATTGTGACCCCGGGGCTTAGGGATTTTTTCAAAAAAATTATTTTCTGCCGGTTAGGTTTTTGAGGGCTGATTTATTTTCCTTTGATAAAAAGACTTCTGTTTCCATCGCCAAAGCTTTCAGGGGAGCATTTTCAAGCTTTTGGCACAATTTTTGAGTGGATTGCCAAAAGTCAGATTTTTGCTGAAATTGTGACCCCGGGGCTTAGGGATTTTTTCAAAAAAATATTTTCTGCCGGTTAAGTTTTTGAGGGCTGATTTCTTGTCCCGTGATAAAGAGCCTTCTGTTTCGAGTGCCAAACCTTTCAGGAGAGCATTTTCAAGCTTTTGGCACCATTTTTGAGTGAATTGCCAAAAGTCAGATTTTTGCTAAAATTGTGACCCCGGGGCTTAGGGTTTTTTTCAAAAAAATTATTTTCTGCCGGTTAGGTTTTTGAGGGCTGATTTATTTTCCTTTGATAAAAAGACTTCTGTTTCCATCGCCAAAGCTTTCAGGGGAGCATTTTCAAGCTTTTGGCACAATTTTTGAGTGGATTGCCAAAAGTCAGATTTTTGCTGAAATTGTGACCCCGGGGCTTAGGGATTTTTTCAAAAAAATATTTTCTGCCGGTTAAGTTTTTGAGGGCTGATTTCTTGTCCTGTGATAAAAAGCCTTCTGTTTCGAGTGCCAAACCTTTCAGGAGAGCATTTTCAAGCTTTTGGCACCATTTTTGAGTGAATTGCCAAAAGTCAGATTTTTTCTGAAATTCTGACCCCGGGGCTTAGGGATTTTTTCAAAAAAATTATTTTCTGCCGGTTAGGTTTTTGAGGGCTGATTTATTTTCCTTTGATAAAAAGCCTTCTGTTTCCATCGCCAAAGCTTTCAGGGGAGCATTTTCAAGCTTTTGGCACCATTTTTGAGTGAATTGCCAAAAGTCAGATTTTTGCTAAAATTGTGACCCCGGGGCTTAGGGATTTTTTCAAAAAAATATTTTCTGCCTGTTAGGTTTTTGAGGGCTGATTTATTTTCCTTTGATAAAAAGACTTCTGTTTCCATCGCCAAAGCTTTCAGGGGAGCATTTTCAAGCTTTTGGCACAATTTTTGAGTTGATTGCCAAAAGTCAGATTTTTGCTGAAATTGTGACCCCGGGGCTTAGGGATTTTTTCAAAAAAATATTTTCTGCCGGTTAAGTTTTTGAGGGCTGATTTCTTATCCTGTCATAAGAAAACTTCTGTTTCGAGTGCCAAACCTTTCAGGAGAGCATTTTAAAGCTTTTGGCACCATTTTTGAGTGAATTGCCAAAAGTCAGATTTTTGCTGAAATTGTGACCCCGGAGCTGAGGGATTTTTTCAAAAAAATATTTTCTGCCGGTTAAGTTTTTGAGGGCTGATTTCTTGTCCTGAGATAAAAAGCCTTCTGTTTCGAGTGCCAAACCTTTCAGGAGAGCATTTTCAAGCTTTTGGCACCATTTTTGAGTGAATTGCCAAAAGTCAGATTTTTGCTGAAATTGTGACCCCGGGGCTTAGGGATTTTTTCAAAAAAATATTTTCTGCCGGTTAGATTTTTGAGGGCTGATTTCTTGTCCTGTGATAAAAAGCCTTCTGTTTCGAGTGCCAAACCTTTCAGGAGAGCATTTTCAAGCTTTTGGCACCATTTTTGAGTGAATTGCCAAAAGTCAGATTTTTGCTGAAATTGTGACCCCGGAGCTGAGGGATTTTTTCAAAAAAATATTTTCTGCCGGTTAAGTATTTGAGCGCTGATTTCTTGTCCTGAGATAAAAAGCCTTCTGTTTCGAGTGCCAAACCTTTCAGGAGAGCATTTTCAAGCTTTTGGCACCATTTTTGAGTGAATTGCCAAAAGTCAGATTTTTGCTGAAATTGTGACCCCGGGGCTTAGGGATTTTTTCAAAAAAATATTTTCTGCCGGTTAGATTTTTGAGGGCTGATTTCTTGTCCTGTGATAAAAAGCCTTCTGTTTCGAGTGCCAAACCTTTCAGGAGAGCATTTTCAAGCTTTTGGCACCATTTTTGAGTGAATTGCCAAAAGTCAGATTTTTGCTGAAATTGTGACCCCGGGGCTTAGGGATTTTTTCAAAAAAATATTTTCTGCCGGTTAAGTTTTTGAGGGCTGATTTCTTGTCCTGTGATAAAAAGCCTTCTGTTTCGAGTGCCAAACCTTTCAGGAGAGCACTTTCAAGCTTTTGGCACCATTTTTGAGTGAATTGCCAAAAGTCAGATTTTTGCTGAAATTGTGACCCCGGGGCTTAGGGATTTTTTCAAAAAAATATTTTCTGCCGGTTAGGTTTTTGAGGGCTGATTTATTTTCCTGTGATAAAAAGACTTCTGTTTCCATCGCCAAAGCTTTCAGGGGAGCATTTTCAAGCTTTTGGCACAATTTTTGAGTTGATTGCCAAAAGTCAGATTTTTGCTGAAATTGTGACCCCGGGGCTTAGGGATTTTTTAAAAAAATATTTTCTGCCGGTTAAGTTTTTGAGGGCTGATTTCTTGTCCTGTGATAAAAAGCCTTCTGTTTCGAGTGCCAAACCTTTCAGGAGAGCATTTTCAAGCTTTTGGCACCATTTTTGAGTGAATTGCCAAAAGTCAGATTTTTGCTGAAATTGTGACCCCGGGGCTTAGGGATTTTTTCAAAAAAATATTTTCTGCCGGTTAAGTTTTTGAGGGCTGATTTCTTGTCCTGTGATAAAGAGCCTTCTGTTTCGAGTGCCAAACCTTTCAGGAGAGCATTTTCAAGCTTTTGGCACCATTTTTGATTGAATTGCCAAAAGTCAGATTTTTGCTAAAATTGTGACCCCGGGGCTTAGGGATTTTTTCAAAAAAATTATTTTCTGCCGGTTAGGTTTTTGAGGGCTGATTTATTTTCCTTTGATAAAAAGCCTTCTGTTTCCATCGCCAAAGCTTTCAGGGGAGCATTTTCAAGCTTTTGGCACCATTTTTGAGTGAATTGCCAAAAGTCAGATTATTGCTAAAATTGTGACCCCGGGGCTTAGGGATTTTTTCAAAAAAATATTTTCTGCCGGTTAAGTTTTTCAGGGCTGATTTCTTATCCTGTCATAAGTAAACTTCTGTTTCGAGTGCCAAACCTTTCAGGAGAGCATTTTCAAGCTTTTGGCACCATTTTTGAGTGAATTGCCAAAAGTCAGATTTTTGCTGAAATTGTGACCCCGGGGCTTAGGGATTTTTTCAAAAAAATTATTTTCTGCCGGTTAGGTTTTTGAGGGCTGATTTATTTTCCTTTGATAAAAAGCCTTCTGTTTCCATCGCCAAAGCTTTCAGGGGAGCATTTTCAAGCTTTTGGCACCATTTTTGAGTGAATTGCCAAAAGTCAGATTTTTGCTGAAATTGTGACCCCGGGGCTTAGGGATTTTTTAAAAAAAATATTTTCTGCCGGTTAAGTTTTTGAGGGCTGATTTCTTGTCCTGAGATAAAAAGCCTTCTGTTTCGAGTGCCAAACCTTTCAGGACAGCATTTTCAAGCTTTTGGCACCATTTTTGAGTGAATTGCCAAAAGTCAGATTTTTGCTGAAATTGTGACCCCGGGGCTTAGGGATTTTTTCAAAAAAATATTTTCTGCCGGTTAGGTTTTTGAGGGCTGATTTCTTGTCCTGTGATAAAAAGCCTTCTGTTTCGAGTGCCAAACCTTTCAGGAGAGCATTTTCAAGCTTTTGGCACCATTTTTGAGTGAATTGCCAAAAGTCAGATTTTTGCTAAAATTGTGACCCCGGGGCTTAGGGATTTTTTCAAAAAAATTATTTTCTGCCGGTTAGGTTTTTGAGGGATGATTTATTTTCCTTTGATAAAAAGACTTCTGTTTCCATCGCCAAAGCTTTCAGGGGAGCATTTTCAAGCTTTTGGCACAATTTTTGAGTGGATTGCCAAAAGTCAGATTTTTGCTGAAATTGTGACCCCGGGGCTTAGGGATTTTTTCAAAAAAATATTTTCTGCCGGTTAAGTTTTTGAGGGCTGATTTCTTGTCCTGTGATAAAAAGCCTTCTGTTTCGAGTGCCAAACCTTTCACGAGAGCATTTTCAAGCTTTTGGCACCATTTTTGAGTGAATTGCCAAAAGTCAGATTTTTGCTGAAATTGTGACCCCGGGGCTTAGGGATTTTTTCAAAAAAATATTTTCTGCCGGTTAAGTTTTTCAGGGCTGATTTCTTATCCTGTCATAAGTAAACTTCTGTTTCGAGTGCCAAACCTTTCAGGAGAGCATTTTCAAGCTTTTGGCACCATTTTTGAGTGAATTGCCAAAAGTCAGATTTTTGCTGAAATTGTGACCCCGGGGCTTAGGGATTTTTTCAAAAAAATTATTTTCTGCCGGTTAGGTTTTTTAGGGCTGATTTATTTTCCTTTGATAAAAAGCCTTCTGTTTCCATCGCCAAAGCTTTCAGGGGAGCATTTTCAAGCTTTTGGCACAATTTTTGAGTGGATTGCCAAAAGTCAGATTTTTGCTGAAATTGTGACCCCGGGGCTTAGGGATTTTTTCAAAAAAATATTTTCTGCCGGTTAAGTTTTTGAGTGCTGATTTCTTGTCCTGTGATGAAGAGCCTTCTGTTTCGAGTGCCAAACCTTTCAGGAGAGCATTTTCAAGCTTTTGGCACCATTTTTGAGTGAATTGCCAAAAGTCAGATTTTTGCTGAAATTGTGACCCCGGGGCTTAGGGATTTTTTCAAAAAAATATTTTCTGCCGGTTAAGTTTTTCAGGGCTGATTTCTTATCCTGTCATAAGTAAACTTCTGTTTCGAGTGCCAAACCTTTCAGGAGAGCATTTTCAAGCTTTTGGCACCATTTTTGAGTGAATTGCCAAAAGTCAGATTTTTGCTGAAATTGTGACCCCGGAGCTGAGGGATTTTTTCAAAAAAATATTTTCTGCCGGTTAGATTTTTGAGGGCTGATTTCTTGTCCTGTGATAAAAAGCCTTCTGTTTCGAGTGCCAAACCTTTCAGGAGAGCATTTTCAAGCTTTTGGCACCATTTTTGAGTGAATTGCCAAAAGTCAGATTTTTGCTGAAATTGTGACCCCGGAGCTGAGGGATTTTTTCAAAAAAATATTTTCTGCCGGTTAAGTTTTTGAGCGCTGATTTCTTGTCCTGAGATAAAAAGCCTTCTGTTTCGAGTGCCAAACCTTTCAGGAGAGCATTTTCAAGCTTTTGGCACCATTTTTGAGTGAATTGCCAAAAGTCAGATTTTTGCTGAAATTGTGACCCCGGGGCTTAGGGATTTTTTCAAAAAAATATTTTCTGCCGGTTAGATTTTTGAGGGCTGATTTCTTGTCCTGTGATAAAAAGCCTTCTGTTTCGAGTGCCAAACCTTTCAGGAGAGCATTTTCAAGCTTTTGGCACCATTTTTGAGTGAATTGCCAAAAGTCAGATTTTTGCTGAAATTGTGACCCCGGGGCTTAGGGATTTTTTCAAAAAAATATTTTCTGCCGGTTAAGTTTTTGAGGGCTGATTTCTTGTCCTGTGATAAAAAGCCTTCTGTTTCGAGTGCCAAACCTTTCAGGAGAGCACTTTCAAGCTTTTGGCACCATTTTTGAGTGAATTGCCAAAAGTCAGATTTTTGCTGAAATTGTGACCCCGGGGCTTAGGGATTTTTTCAAAAAAATATTTTCTGCCGGTTAGGTTTTTGAGGGCTGATTTATTTTCCTGTGATAAAAAGACTTCTGTTTCCATCGCCAAAGCTTTCAGGGGAGCATTTTCAAGCTTTTGGCACAATTTTTGAGTTGATTGCCAAAAGTCAGATTTTTGCTGAAATTGTGACCCCGGGGCTTAGGGATTTTTTAAAAAAATATTTTCTGCCGGTTAAGTTTTTGAGGGCTGATTTCTTGTCCTGTGATAAAAAGCCTTCTGTTTCGAGTGCCAAACCTTTCAGGAGAGCATTTTCAAGCTTTTGGCACCATTTTTGAGTGAATTGCCAAAAGTCAGATTTTTGCTGAAATTGTGACCCCGGGGCTTAGGGATTTTTTCAAAAAAATATTTTCTGCCGGTTAAGTTTTTGAGGGCTGATTTCTTGTCCTGTGATAAAGAGCCTTCTGTTTCGAGTGCCAAACCTTTCAGGAGAGCATTTTCAAGCTTTTGGCACCATTTTTGATTGAATTGCCAAAAGTCAGATTTTTGCTAAAATTGTGACCCCGGGGCTTAGGGATTTTTTCAAAAAAATTATTTTCTGCCGGTTAGGTTTTTGAGGGCTGATTTATTTTCCTTTGATAAAAAGCCTTCTGTTTCCATCGCCAAAGCTTTCAGGGGAGCATTTTCAAGCTTTTGGCACCATTTTTGAGTGAATTGCCAAAAGTCAGATTATTGCTAAAATTGTGACCCCGGGGCTTAGGGATTTTTTCAAAAAAATATTTTCTGCCGGTTAAGTTTTTCAGGGCTGATTTCTTATCCTGTCATAAGTAAACTTCTGTTTCGAGTGCCAAACCTTTCAGGAGAGCATTTTCAAGCTTTTGGCACCATTTTTGAGTGAATTGCCAAAAGTCAGATTTTTGCTGAAATTGTGACCCCGGGGCTTAGGGATTTTTTCAAAAAAATTATTTTCTGCCGGTTAGGTTTTTGAGGGCTGATTTATTTTCCTTTGATAAAAAGCCTTCTGTTTCCATCGCCAAAGCTTTCAGGGGAGCATTTTCAAGCTTTTGGCACCATTTTTGAGTGAATTGCCAAAAGTCAGATTTTTGCTGAAATTGTGACCCCGGGGCTTAGGGATTTTTTAAAAAAAATATTTTCTGCCGGTTAAGTTTTTGAGGGCTGATTTCTTGTCCTGAGATAAAAAGCCTTCTGTTTCGAGTGCCAAACCTTTCAGGAAAGCATTTTCAAGCTTTTGGCACCATTTTTGAGTGAATTGCCAAAAGTCAGATTTTTGCTGAAATTGTGACCCCGGGGCTTAGGGATTTTTTCAAAAAAATATTTTCTGCCGGTTAGGTTTTTGAGGGCTGATTTCTTGTCCTGTGATAAAAAGCCTTCTGTTTCGAGTGCCAAACCTTTCAGGAGAGCATTTTCAAGCTTTTGGCACCATTTTTGAGTGAATTGCCAAAAGTCAGATTTTTGCTAAAATTGTGACCCCGGGGCTTAGGGATTTTTTCAAAAAAATTATTTTCTGCCGGTTAGGTTTTTGAGGGATGATTTATTTTCCTTTGATAAAAAGACTTCTGTTTCCATCGCCAAAGCTTTCAGGGGAGCATTTTCAAGCTTTTGGCACAATTTTTGAGTGGATTGCCAAAAGTCAGATTTTTGCTGAAATTGTGACCCCGGGGCTTAGGGATTTTTTCAAAAAAATATTTTCTGCCGGTTAAGTTTTTGAGGGCTGATTTCTTGTCCTGTGATAAAAAGCCTTCTGTTTCGAGTGCCAAACCTTTCACGAGAGCATTTTCAAGCTTTTGGCACCATTTTTGAGTGAATTGCCAAAAGTCAGATTTTTGCTGAAATTGTGACCCCGGGGCTTAGGGATTTTTTCAAAAAAATATTTTCTGCCGGTTAAGTTTTTCAGGGCTGATTTCTTATCCTGTCATAAGTAAACTTCTGTTTCGAGTGCCAAACCTTTCAGGAGAGCATTTTCAAGCTTTTGGCACCATTTTTGAGTGAATTGCCAAAAGTCAGATTTTTGCTGAAATTGTGACCCCGGGGCTTAGGGATTTTTTCAAAAAAATTATTTTCTGCCGGTTAGGTTTTTTAGGGCTGATTTATTTTCCTTTGATAAAAAGCCTTCTGTTTCCATCGCCAAAGCTTTCAGGGGAGCATTTTCAAGCTTTTGGCACAATTTTTGAGTGGATTGCCAAAAGTCAGATTTTTGCTGAAATTGTGACCCCGGGGCTTAGGGATTTTTTCAAAAAAATATTTTCTGCCGGTTAAGTTTTTGAGTGCTGATTTCTTGTCCTGTGATGAAGAGCCTTCTGTTTCGAGTGCCAAACCTTTCAGGAGAGCATTTTCAAGCTTTTGGCACCATTTTTGAGTGAATTGCCAAAAGTCAGATTTTTGCTGAAATTGTGACCCCGGGGCTTAGGGATTTTTTCAAAAAAATATTTTCTGCCGGTTAAGTTTTTCAGGGCTGATTTCTTATCCTGTCATAAGTAAACTTCTGTTTCGAGTGCCAAACCTTTCAGGAGAGCATTTTCAAGCTTTTGGCACCATTTTTGAGTGAATTGCCAAAAGTCAGATTTTTGCTGAAATTGTGACCCCGGGGCTTAGGGATTTTTTCAAAAAAATATTTTCTGCCGGTTAGGTTTTTGAGGGCTGATTTATTTTCCTTTGATAAAAAGACTTTTTTTTCCATCGCCAAAGCTTTCAGGGGAGCATTTTCAAGCTTTTGGCACCATTTTTTAGTGAATTGCCAAAAGTCAGATTTTTGCTGAAATTGTGACCCCGGGGCTTAGGGATTTTTTCAAAAAAATTATTTTCTGCCGGTTAGGTTTTTTAGGGCTGATTTATTTTCCTTTGATAAAAAGCCTTCTGTTTCCATCGCCAAAGCTTTCAGGGGAGCATTTTCAAGCTTTTGGCACAATTTTTGAGTTGATTGCCAAAAGTCAGATTTTTGCTGAAATTGTGACCCCGGGGCTTAGGGATTTTTTCAAAAAAATATTTTCTGCCGGTTAAGTTTTTGAGGGCTGATTTCTTGTCCTGTGATAAAAAGCCTTCTGTTTCGAGTGCCAAACCTTTCAGGAGAGCATTTTCAAGCTTTTGGCACCATTTTTGAGTGAATTGCCAAAAGTCAGATTTTTGCTGAAATTGTGACCCCGGGGCTTAGGGATTTTTTCAAAAAAATATTTTCTGCCGGTTAAGTTTTTGAGGGCTGATTTCTTGTCCTGTGATAAAGAGCCTTCTGTTTCGAGTGCCAAACCTTTCAGGAGAGCATTTTCAAGCTTTTGGCACCATTTTTGAGTGAATTGCCAAAAGTCAGATTTTTGCTAAAATTGTGACCCCGGGGCTTAGGGATTTTTTCAAAAAAATTATTTTCTGCCGGTTAGGTTTTTGAGGGCTGATTTATTTTCCTTTGATAAAAAGACTTCTGTTTCCATCGCCAAAGCTTTCAGGGGAGCATTTTCAAGCTTTTGGCACAATTTTTGAGTGGATTGCCAAAAGTCAGATTTTTGCTGAAATTGTGACCCCGGGGCTTAGGGATTTTTTCAAAAAAAAATTTTCTGCCGGTTAAGTTTTTGAGGGCTGATTTCTTGTCCTGTGATAAAAAGCCTTCTGTTTCGAGTGCCAAACCTTTCAGGAGAGCATTTTCAAGCTTTTGGCACCATTTTTGAGTGAATTGCCAAAAGTCAGATTTTTTCTGAAATTCTGACCCCGGGGCTTAGGGATTTTTTCAAAAAAATTATTTTCTGCCGGTTAGGTTTTTGAGGGCTGATTTATTTTCCTTTGATAAAAAGCCTTCTGTTTCCATCGCCAAAGCTTTCAGGGGAGCATTTTCAAGCTTTTGGCACCATTTTTGAGTGAATTGCCAAAAGTCAGATTTTTGCTAAAATTGTGACCCCGGGGCTTAGGGATTTTTTCAAAAAAATATTTTCTGCCTGTTAGGTTTTTGAGGGCTGATTTATTTTCCTTTGATAAAAAGACTTCTGTTTCCATCGCCAAAGCTTTCAGGGGAGCATTTTCAAGCTTTTGGCACAATTTTTGAGTTGATTGCCAAAAGTCAGATTTTTGCTGAAATTGTGACCCCGGGGCTTAGGGATTTTTTCAAAAAAATATTTTCTGCCGGTTAAGTTTTTGAGGGCTGATTTCTTATCCTGTCATAAGAAAACTTCTGTTTCGAGTGCCAAACCTTTCAGGAGAGCATTTTAAAGCTTTTGGCACCATTTTTGAGTGAATTGCCAAAAGTCAGATTTTTGCTGAAATTGTGACCCCGGAGCTGAGGGATTTTTTCAAAAAAATATTTTCTGCCGGTTAAGTTTTTGAGGGCTGATTTCTTGTCCTGAGATAAAAAGCCTTCTGTTTCGAGTGCCAAACCTTTCAGGAGAGCATTTTCAAGCTCTTGGCACCATTTTTGAGTGAATTGCCAAAAGTCAGATTTTTGCTGAAATTGTGACCCCGGGGCTTAGGGATTTTTTCAAAAAAATATTTTCTGCCGGTTAGATTTTTGAGGGCTGATTTCTTGTCCTGTGATAAAAAGCCTTCTGTTTCGAGTGCCAAACCTTTCAGGAGAGCATTTTCAAGCTTTTGGCACCATTTTTGAGTGAATTGCCAAAAGTCAGATTTTTGCTGAAATTGTGACCCCGGAGCTGAGGGATTTTTTCAAAAAAATATTTTCTGCCGGTTAAGTTTTTGAGCGCTGATTTCTTGTCCTGAGATAAAAAGCCTTCTGTTTCGAGTGCCAAACCTTTCAGGAGAGCATTTTCAAGCTTTTGGCACCATTTTTGAGTGAATTGCCAAAAGTCAGATTTTTGCTGAAATTGTGACCCCGGGGCTTAGGGATTTTTTCAAAAAAATATTTTCTGCCGGTTAGATTTTTGAGGGCTGATTTCTTGTCCTGTGATAAAAAGCCTTCTGTTTCGAGTGCCAAACCTTTCAGGAGAGCATTTTCAAGCTTTTGGCACCATTTTTGAGTGAATTGCCAAAAGTCAGATTTTTGCTGAAATTGTGACCCCGGGGCTTAGGGATTTTTTCAAAAAAATATTTTCTGCCGGTTAAGTTTTTGAGGGCTGATTTCTTGTCCTGTGATAAAAAGCCTTCTGTTTCGAGTGCCAAACCTTTCAGGAGAGCACTTTCAAGCTTTTGGCACCATTTTTGAGTGAATTGCCAAAAGTCAGATTTTTGCTGAAATTGTGACCCCGGGGCTTAGGGATTTTTTCAAAAAAATATTTTCTGCCGGTTAGGTTTTTGAGGGCTGATTTATTTTCCTGTGATAAAAAGACTTCTGTTTCCATCGCCAAAGCTTTCAGGGGAGCATTTTCAAGCTTTTGGCACCATTTTTGAGTGAATTGCCAAAAGTCAGATTATTGCTAAAATTGTGACCCCGGGGCTTAGGGATTTTTTCAAAAAAATATTTTCTGCCGGTTAAGTTTTTCAGGGCTGATTTCTTATCCTGTCATAAGTAAACTTCTGTTTCGAGTGCCAAACCTTTCAGGAGAGCATTTTCAAGCTTTTGGCACCATTTTTGAGTGAATTGCCAAAAGTCAGATTTTTGCTGAAATTGTGACCCCGGGGCTTAGGGATTTTTTCAAAAAAATTATTTTCTGCCGGTTAGGTTTTTGAGGGCTGATTTATTTTCCTTTGATAAAAAGCCTTCTGTTTCCATCGCCAAAGCTTTCAGGGGAGCATTTTCAAGCTTTTGGCACCATTTTTGAGTGAATTGCCAAAAGTCAGATTTTTGCTGAAATTGTGACCCCGGGGCTTAGGGATTTTTTAAAAAAAATATTTTCTGCCGGTTAAGTTTTTGAGGGCTGATTTCTTGTCCTGAGATAAAAAGCCTTCTGTTTCGAGTGCCAAACCTTTCAGGAAAGCATTTTCAAGCTTTTGGCACCATTTTTGAGTGAATTGCCAAAAGTCAGATTTTTGCTGAAATTGTGACCCCGGGGCTTAGGGATTTTTTCAAAAAAATATTTTCTGCCGGTTAGGTTTTTGAGGGCTGATTTCTTGTCCTGTGATAAAAAGCCTTCTGTTTCGAGTGCCAAACCTTTCAGGAGAGCATTTTCAAGCTTTTGGCACCATTTTTGAGTGAATTGCCAAAAGTCAGATTTTTGCTAAAATTGTGACCCCGGGGCTTAGGGATTTTTTCAAAAAAATATTTTCTGCCGGTTAAGTTTTTGAGGGCTGATTTCTTGTCCTGTGATAAAGAGCCTTCTGTTTCGAGTGCCAAACCTTTCAGGAGAGCATTTTCAAGCTTTTGGCACCATTTTTGAGTGAATTGCCAAAAGTCAGATTTTTGCTAAAATTGTGACCCCGGGGCTTAGGGATTTTTTCAAAAAAATTATTTTCTGCCGGTTAGGTTTTTGAGGGCTGATTTATTTTCCTTTGATAAAAAGACTTCTGTTTCCATCGCCAAAGCTTTCAGGGGAGCATTTTCAAGCTTTTGGCAAAATTTTTGAGTGGATTGCCAAAAGTCAGATTTTTGCTGAAATTGTGACCCCGGGGCTTAGGGATTTTTTCAAAAAAATATTTTCTGCCGGTTAAGTTTTTGAGGGCTGATTTCTTGTCCTGTGATAAAAAGCCTTCTGTTTCGAGTGCCAAACCTTTCAGGAGAGCATTTTCAAGCTTTTGGCACCATTTTTGAGTGAATTGCCAAAAGTCAGATTTTTTCTGAAATTCTGACCCCGGGGCTTAGGGATTTTTTCAAAAAAATTATTTTCTGCCGGTTAGGTTTTTGAGGGCTGATTTATTTTCCTTTGATAAAAAGCCTTCTGTTTCCATCGCCAAAGCTTTCAGAGGAGCATTTTCAAGCTTTTGGCACCATTTTTGAGTGAATTGCCAAAAGTCAGATTATTGCTAAAATTGTGACCCCGGGGCTTAGGGATTTTTTCAAAAAAATTATTTTCTGCCGGTTAGGTTTTTGAGGGCTGATTTATTTTCCTTTGATAAAAAGCCTTCTGTTTCCATCGCCAAAGCTTTCAGGGGAGCATTTTCAAGCTTTTGGCACAATTTTTGAGTGGATTGCCAAAAGTCAGATTTTTGCTGAAATTGTGACCCCGGGGCTTAGGGATTTTTTCAAAAAAATATTTTCTGCCGGTTAAGTTTTTGAGGGCTGATTTCTTGTCCTGTGATAAAAAGCCTTCTGTTTCGAGTGCCAAACCTTTCAGGAGAGCATTTTCAAGCTTTTGGCACCATTTTTGAGTGAATTGCCAAAAGTCAGATTTTTGCTGAAATTGTGACCCCGGGGCTTAGGGATTTTTTCAAAAAAATATTTTCTGCCGGTTACGTTTTTCAGGGCTGATTTCTTATCCTGTCATAAGTAAACTTCTGTTTCGAGTGCCAAACCTTTCAGGACAGCATTTTCAAGCTTTTGGCACCATTTTTGAGTGAATTGCCAAAAGTCAGATTTTTGCTGAAATTGTGACCCCGGGGCTGAGGGATTTTTTCAAAAAAATGTTTTTTGCCGGTTAAGTTTTTGAGGGCTGATTTCTTGTCCTGTGATAAAAAGCCTTCTATTTCAAGTGCCAAACCTTTCAGGAGAGCATTTTCAAGCTTTTGGCACCATTTTTGAGTGAATTGCCAAAAGTCAGATTTTTGCTGAAATTGTGACCCCGGGGCTTAGGGATTTTTAAAAAAAAATATTTTCTGCCGGTTAAGTTTTTGAGGGCTGATTTCTTGTCCTGAGATAAAAAGCCTTCTGTTTCGAGTGCCAAACCTTTCAGGAAAGCATTTTCAAGCTTTTGGCACCATTTTTGAGTGAATTGCCAAAAGTCAGATTTTTGCTGAAATTGTGACCCCGGGGCTTAGGGATTTTTTCAAAAAAATATTTTCTGCCGGTTAGGTTTTTGAGGGCTGATTTCTTGTCCTGTGATAAAAAGCCTTCTGTTTCGAGTGCCAAACCTTTCAGGAGAGCATTTTCAAGCTTTTGGCACCATTTTTGAGTGAATTGCCAAAAGTCAGATTTTTGCTAAAATTGTGACCCCGGGGCTTAGGGATTTTTTCAAAAAAATATTTTCTGCCGGTTAAGTTTTTGAGGGCTGATTTCTTGTCCTGTGATAAAAAGCCTTCTGTTTCGAGTGCCAAACCTTTCAGGAGAGCATTTTCAAGATTTTGGCACCATTTTTGAGTGAATTGCCAAAAGTCAGATTTTTGCTGAAATTGTGACCCCGGGGCTTAGGGATTTTTTCAAAAAAATATTTTCTGCCGGTTAAGTTTTTCAGGGCTGATTTCTTATCCTGTCATAAGTAAACTTCTGTTTCGAGTGCCAAACCTTTCAGGAGAGCATTTTCAAGCTTTTGGCACCATTTTTGAGTGAATTGCCAAAAGTCAGATTTTTGCTGAAATTGTGACCCCGGGGCTTAGGGATTTTTTCAAAAAAATATTTTCTGCCGGTTAAGTTTTTCAGGGCTGATTTCTTATCCTGTCATAAGTAAACTTCTGTTTCGAGTGCCAAACCTTTCAGGAGAGCATTTTCAAGCTTTTGGCACCATTTTTGAGTGAATTGCCAAAAGTCAGATTTTTGCTGAAGGGATTTTTTCAAAAAAATATTTTCTGCCGGTTAGGTTTTTGAGGGCTGATTTATTTTCCTTTGATAAAAAGACTTTTTTTTCCATCGCCAAAGCTTTCAGGGGAGCATTTTCAAGCTTTTGGCACCATTTTTTAGTGAATTGCCAAAAGTCAGATTTTTGCTGAAATTGTGACCCCGGGGCTTAGGGATTTTTTCAAAAAAATTATTTTCTGCCGGTTAGGTTTTTTAGGGCTGATTTATTTTCCTTTGATAAAAAGCCTTCTGTTTCCATCGCCAAAGCTTTCAGGGGAGCATTTTCAAGCTTTTGGCACAATTTTTGAGTTGATTGCCAAAAGTCAGATTTTTGCTGAAATTGTGACCCCGGGGCTTAGGGATTTTTTCAAAAAAATATTTTCTGCCGGTTAAGTTTTTGAGGGCTGATTTCTTGTCCTGTGATAAAAAGCCTTCTGTTTCGAGTGCCAAACCTTTCAGGAGAGCATTTTCAAGCTTTTGGCACCATTTTTGAGTGAATTGCCAAAAGTCAGATTTTTGCTAAAATTGTGACCCCGGGGCTTAGGGTTTTTTTCAAAAAAATTATTTTCTGCCGGTTAGGTTTTTGAGGGCTGATTTATTTTCCTTTGATAAAAAGACTTCTGTTTCCATCGCCAAAGCTTTCAGGGGAGCATTTTCAAGCTTTTGGCACAATTTTTGAGTGGATTGCCAAAAGTCAGATTTTTGCTGAAATTGTGACCCCGGGGCTTAGGGATTTTTTCAAAAAAATATTTTCTGCCGGTTAAGTTTTTGAGGGCTGATTTCTTGTCCTGTGATAAAAAGCCTTCTGTTTCGAGTGCCAAACCTTTCAGGAGAGCATTTTCAAGCTTTTGGCACCATTTTTGAGTGAATTGCCAAAAGTCAGATTTTTGCTGAAATTGTGACCCCGGGGCTTAGGGATTTTTTCAAAAAAATATTTTCTGCCGGTTAAGTTTTTGAGGGCTGATTTCTTGTCCTGTGATAAAAAGCCTTCTGTTTCGAGTGCCAAACCTTTCAGGAGAGCATTTTCAAGCTTTTGGCACCATTTTTGAGTGAATTGCCAAAAGTCAGATTTTTGCTGAAATTGTGACCCCGGGGCTTAGGGATTTTTTCAAAAAAATATTTTCTGCCGGTTACGTTTTTCAGGGCTGATTTCTTATCCTGTCATAAGTAAACTTCTGTTTCGAGTGCCAAACCTTTCAGGACAGCATTTTCAAGCTTTTGGCACCATTTTTGAGTGAATTGCCAAAAGTCAGATTTTTGCTGAAATTGTGACCCCGGGGCTGAGGGATTTTTTCAAAAAAATGTTTTTTGCCGGTTAAGTTTTTGAGGGCTGATTTCTTGTCCTGTGATAAAAAGCCTTCTATTTCAAGTGCCAAACCTTTCAGGAGAGCATTTTCAAGCTTTTGGCACCATTTTTGAGTGAATTGCCAAAAGTCAGATTTTTGCTGAAATTGTGACCCCGGGGCTTAGGGATTTTTAAAAAAAAATATTTTCTGCCGGTTAAGTTTTTGAGGGCTGATTTCTTGTCCTGAGATAAAAAGCCTTCTGTTTCGAGTGCCAAACCTTTCAGGAAAGCATTTTCAAGCTTTTGGCACCATTTTTGAGTGAATTGCCAAAAGTCAGATTTTTGCTGAAATTGTGACCCCGGGGCTTAGGGATTTTTTCAAAAAAATATTTTCTGCCGGTTAGGTTTTTGAGGGCTGATTTCTTGTCCTGTGATAAAAAGCCTTCTGTTTCGAGTGCCAAACCTTTCAGGAGAGCATTTTCAAGCTTTTGGCACCATTTTTGAGTGAATTGCCAAAAGTCAGATTTTTGCTAAAATTGTGACCCCGGGGCTTAGGGATTTTTTCAAAAAAATATTTTCTGCCGGTTAAGTTTTTGAGGGCTGATTTCTTGTCCTGTGATAAAAAGCCTTCTGTTTCGAGTGCCAAACCTTTCAGGAGAGCATTTTCAAGATTTTGGCACCATTTTTGAGTGAATTGCCAAAAGTCAGATTTTTGCTGAAATTGTGACCCCGGGGCTTAGGGATTTTTTCAAAAAAATATTTTCTGCCGGTTAAGTTTTTCAGGGCTGATTTCTTATCCTGTCATAAGTAAACTTCTGTTTCGAGTGCCAAACCTTTCAGGAGAGCATTTTCAAGCTTTTGGCACCATTTTTGAGTGAATTGCCAAAAGTCAGATTTTTGCTGAAATTGTGACCCCGGGGCTTAGGGATTTTTTCAAAAAAATATTTTCTGCCGGTTAAGTTTTTCAGGGCTGATTTCTTATCCTGTCATAAGTAAACTTCTGTTTCGAGTGCCAAACCTTTCAGGAGAGCATTTTCAAGCTTTTGGCACCATTTTTGAGTGAATTGCCAAAAGTCAGATTTTTGCTGAAGGGATTTTTTCAAAAAAATATTTTCTGCCGGTTAGGTTTTTGAGGGCTGATTTATTTTCCTTTGATAAAAAGACTTTTTTTTCCATCGCCAAAGCTTTCAGGGGAGCATTTTCAAGCTTTTGGCACCATTTTTTAGTGAATTGCCAAAAGTCAGATTTTTGCTGAAATTGTGACCCCGGGGCTTAGGGATTTTTTCAAAAAAATTATTTTCTGCCGGTTAGGTTTTTTAGGGCTGATTTATTTTCCTTTGATAAAAAGCCTTCTGTTTCCATCGCCAAAGCTTTCAGGGGAGCATTTTCAAGCTTTTGGCACAATTTTTGAGTTGATTGCCAAAAGTCAGATTTTTGCTGAAATTGTGACCCCGGGGCTTAGGGATTTTTTCAAAAAAATATTTTCTGCCGGTTAAGTTTTTGAGGGCTGATTTCTTGTCCTGTGATAAAAAGCCTTCTGTTTCGAGTGCCAAACCTTTCAGGAGAGCATTTTCAAGCTTTTGGCACCATTTTTGAGTGAATTGCCAAAAGTCAGATTTTTGCTAAAATTGTGACCCCGGGGCTTAGGGTTTTTTTCAAAAAAATTATTTTCTGCCGGTTAGGTTTTTGAGGGCTGATTTATTTTCCTTTGATAAAAAGACTTCTGTTTCCATCGCCAAAGCTTTCAGGGGAGCATTTTCAAGTTTTTGGCACAATTTTTGAGTGGATTGCCAAAAGTCAGATTTTTGCTGAAATTGTGACCCCGGGGCTTAGGGATTTTTTCAAAAAAATATTTTCTGCCGGTTAAGTTTTTGAGGGCTGATTTCTTGTCCTGTGATAAAAAGCCTTCTGTTTCGAGTGCCAAACCTTTCAGGAGAGCATTTTCAAGCTTTTGGCACCATTTTTGAGTGAATTGCCAAAAGTCAGATTTTTTCTGAAATTCTGACCCCGGGGCTTAGGGATTTTTTCAAAAAAATTATTTTCTGCCGGTTAGGTTTTTGAGGGCTGATTTATTTTCCTTTGATAAAAAGCCTTCTGTTTCCATCGCCAAAGCTTTCAGAGGAGCATTTTCAAGCTTTTGGCACCATTTTTGAGTGAATTGCCAAAAGTCAGATTATTGCTAAAATTGTGACCCCGGGGCTTAGGGATTTTTTCAAAAAAATTATTTTCTGCCGGTTAGGTTTTTGAGGGCTGATTTATTTTCCTTTGATAAAAAGACTTCTGTTTCCATCGCCAAAGCTTTCAGGGGAGCATTTTCAAGCTTTTGGCACCATTTTTGAGTGGATTGCCAAAAGTCAGATTTTTGCTGAAATTGTGACCCCGGGGCTTAGGGATTTTTTCAAAAAAATATTTTCTGCCGGTTAAGTTTTTGAGGGCTGATTTCTTGTCCTGTGATAAAAAGCCTTCTGTTTCGAGTGCCAAACCTTTCAGGAGAGCATTTTCAAGATTTTGGCACCATTTTTGAGTGAATTGCCAAAAGTCAGATTTTTGCTGAAATTGTGACCCCGGGGCTTAGGGATTTTTTCAAAAAAATATTTTCTGCCGGTTAAGTTTTTGAGGGCTGATTTCTTGTCCTGTGATAAAGAGCCTTCTGTTTCGAGTGCCAAACCTTTCAGGAGAGCATTTTCAAGCTTTTGGCACCATTTTTGAGTGAATTGCCAAAAGTCAGATTTTTGCTGAAATTGTGACCCCGGGGATTAGTGATTTTTTCAAAAAAATATTTTCTGCCGGTTAGGTTTTTGAGGGCTGATTTATTTTCCTTTGATAAAAAGACTTTTTTTTCCATCGCCAAAGCTTTCAGGGGAGCATTTTCAAGCTTTTGGCACCATTTTTGAGTGAATTGCCAAAAGTCAGATTTTTGCTGAAATTGTGACCCCGGAGCTGAGGGATTTTTTCAAAAAAATATTTTCTGCCGGTTAAGTTTTTGAGGGCTGATTTCTTGTCCTGAGATAAAAAGCCTTCTGTTTCGAGTGCCAAACCTTTCAGGAGAGCATTTTCAAGCTTTTGGCACCATTTTTGAGTGATTTGCCAAAAGTCAGATTTTTGCTGAAATTGTGACCCCGGGGCTTAGGGATTTTTTCAAAAAAATATTTTCTGCCGGTTAAGTTTTTGAGGGCTGATTTCTTGTCCTGTGATAAAAAGCCTTCTGTTTCGAGTGCCAAACCTTTCAGGAGAGCACTTTCAAGCTTTTGGCACCATTTTTGAGTGAATTGCCAAAAGTCAGATTTTTGCTGAAATTGTGACCCCGGGGCTTAGGGATTTTTTCAAAAAAATATTTTCTGCCGGTTAGGTTTTTGAGGGCTGATTTATTTTCCTGTGATAAAAAGACTTCTGTTTCCATCGCCAAAGCTTTCAGGGGAGCATTTTCAAGCTTTTGGCACAATTTTTGAGTTGATTGCCAAAAGTCAGATTTTTGCTGAAATTGTGACCCCGGGGCTTAGGGATTTTTTAAAAAAATATTTTCTGCCGGTTAAGTTTTTGAGGGCTGATTTCTTGTCCTGTGATAAAAAGCCTTCTGTTTCGAGTGCCAAACCTTTCAGGAGAGCATTTTCAAGCTTTTGGCACCATTTTTGAGTGAATTGCCAAAAGTCAGATTTTTGCTGAAATTGTGACCCCGGGGCTTAGGGATTTTTTCAAAAAAATATTTTCTGCCGGTTAAGTTTTTGAGGGCTGATTTCTTGTCCTGTGATAAAGAGCCTTCTGTTTCGAGTGCCAAACCTTTCAGGAGAGCATTTTCAAGCTTTTGGCACCATTTTTGATTGAATTGCCAAAAGTCAGATTTTTGCTAAAATTGTGACCCCGGGGCTTAGGGATTTTTTCAAAAAAATATTTTCTGCCGGTTAAGTTTTTGAGGGCTGATTTATTTTCCTTTGATAAAAAGCCTTCTGTTTCCATCGCCAAAGCTTTCAGGGGAGCATTTTCAAGCTTTTGGCACAATTTTTGAGTTGATTGCCAAAAGTCAGATTTTTGCTGAAATTGTGACCCCGGGGCTTAGGGATTTTTTCAAAAAAATATTTTCTGCCGGTTAAGTTTTTGAGTGGTGATTTCTTGTCCTGTGATAAAGAGCCTTCTGTTTCGAGTGCCAAACCTTTCAGGAGAGCATTTTCAAGCTTTTGGCACCATTTTTGAGTGAATTGCCAAAAGTCAGATTTTTGCTAAAATTGTGACCCCGGGGCTTAGGGATTTTTTCAAAAAAATTATTTTCTGCCGGTTAGGTTTTTGAGGGCTGATTTATTTTCCTTTGATAAAAAGACTTCTGTTTCCATCGCCAAAGCTTTCAGGGGAGCATTTTCAAGCTTTTGGCACAATTTTTGAGTGGATTGCCAAAAGTCAGATTTTTGCTGAAATTGTGACCCCGGGGCTTAGGGATTTTTTCAAAAAAATATTTTCTGCCGGTTAAGTTTTTGAGGGCTGATTTCTTGTCCTGTGATAAAAAGCCTTCTGTTTCGAGTGCCAAACCTTTCAGGAGAGCATTTTCAAGCTTTTGACACCATTTTTGAGTGAATTGCCAAAAGTCAGATTTTTGCTGAAATTGTGACCCCGGGGCTTAGGGATTTTTTCAAAAAAATATTTTCTGCCGGTTAAGTTTTTCAGGGCTGATTTCTTGTCCTGTGATAAAAAGCCTTCTGTTTCGAGTGCCAAACCTTTCAGGAGAGCATTTTCAAGCTTTTGGCACCATTTTGAGTGAATTGCCAAAAGTCAGATTTTTGCTGAAATTGTGACCCCGGGGCTTAGGGATTTTTTCAAAAAAATATTTTCTGCCGGTTAGGTTTTTGAGGGCTGATTTATTTTCCTTTGATAAAAAGACTTCTGTTTCCATCGCCAAAGCTTTCAGGGGAGCATTTTCAAGCTTTTGGCACAATTTTTGAGTTGATTGCCAAAAGTCAGATTTTTGCTGAAATTGTGACCCCGGGGCTTAGGGATTTTTTCAAAAAAATATTTTCTGCCGGTTAGGTTTTTGAGGGCTGATTTATTTTCCTTTGATAAAAAGACTTCTGTTTCCATCGCCAAAGCTTTCAGGGGAGCATTTTCAAGCTTTTGGCACAATTTTTGAGTGGATTGCCAAAAGTCAGATTTTTTCTGAAATTGTGACCCCGGGGCTTAGGGATTTTTTCAAAAAAATATTTTCTGCCGGTTAAGTTTTTGAGGGCTGATTTCTTGTCCTGTGATAAAGAGCCTTCTGTTTCGAGTGCCAAACCTTTCAGGAGAGCATTTTCAAGCTTTTGGCACCATTTTTGAGTGAATTGCCAAAAGTCAGATTTTTGCTAAAATTGTGACCCCGGGGCTTAGGGATTTTTTCAAAAAAATTATTTTCTGCCGGTTAGGTTTTTGAGGGCTGATTTATTTTCCTTTGATAAAAAGACTTCTGTTTCCATCGCCAAAGCTTTCAGGGGAGCATTTTCAAGCTTTTGGCACAATTTTTGAGTGGATTGCCAAAAGTCAGATTTTTGCTGAAATTGTGACCCCGGGGCTTAGGGATTTTTTCAAAAAAATATTTTCTGCCGGTTAAGTTTTTGAGGGCTGATTTCTTGTCCTGTGATAAAAAGCCTTCTGTTTCGAGTGCCAAACCTTTCAGGAGAGCATTTTCAAGCTTTTGGCACCATTTTTGAGTGAATTGCCAAAAGTCAGATTTTTGCTGAAATTGTGACCCCGGGGCTTAGGGATTTTTTCAAAAAAATATTTTCTGCCGGTTAAGTTTTTCAGGGCTGATTTCTTATCCTGTCATAAGTAAACTTCTGTTTCGAGTGCCAAACCTTTCAGGAGAGCATTTTCAGGCTTTTGGCACCATTTTTGAGTGAATTGCCAAAAGTCAGATTTTTGCTGAAATTGTGACCCCGGGGCTTAGGGATTTTTTCAAAAAAATATTTTCTGCCGGTTAGGTTTTTGAGGGCTGATTTATTTTCCTTTGATAAAAAGACTTTTTTTTCCATCGCCAAAGCTTTCAGGGGAGCATTTTCAAGCTTTTGGCACCATTTTTTAGTGAATTGCCAAAAGTCAGATTTTTGCTGAAATTGTGACCCCGGGGCTTAGGGATTTTTTCAAAAAAATTATTTTCTGCCGGTTAGGTTTTTGAGGGCTGATTTATTTTCCTTTGATAAAAAGCCTTCTGTTTCCATCGCCAAAGCTTTCAGGGGAGCATTTTCAAGCTTTTGGCACCATTTTTGAGTGAATTGCCAAAAGTCAGATTTTTGCTGAAATTGTGACCCCGGGGCTTAGGGATTTTTTCAAAAAAATATTTTCTGCCGGTTAAGTTTTTGAGGGCTGATTTCTTGTCCTGTGATAAAAAGCCTTCTGTTTCGAGTGCCAAACCTTTCAGGAGAGCATTTTCAAGCTTTTGGCACCATTTTTGAGTGAATTGCCAAAAGTCAGATTTTTTCTGAAATTGTGACCCCGGGGCTTAGGGATTTTTTCAAAAAAATATTTTCTGCCGGTTAAGTTTTTCAGGGCTGATTTCTTATCCTGTCATAAGTAAACTTCTGTTTCGAGTGCCAAACCTTTCAGGAGAGCATTTTCAGGCTTTTGGCACCATTTTTGAGTGAATTGCCAAAAGTCAGATTTTTGCTGAAATTGTGACCCCGGGGCTTAGGGATTTTTTCAAAAAAATTATTTTCTGCCGGTTAGGTTTTTGAGGGCTGATTTATTTTCCTTTGATAAAAAGACTTCTGTTTCCATCGCCAAAGCTTTCAGGGGAGCATTTTCAAGCTTTTGGCACAATTTTTGAGTGGATTGCCAAAAGTCAGATTTTTGCTGAAATTGTGACCCCGGGGCTTAGGGATTTTTTCAAAAAAATATTTTCTGCCGGTTAAGTTTTTGAGGGCTGATTTCTTGTCCTGTGATAAAAAGCCTTCTGTTTCGAGTGCCAAACCTTTCAGGAGAGCATTTTCAAGCTTTTGGCACCATTTTTGAGTGAATTGCCAAAAGTCAGATTTTTGCTGAAATTGTGACCCCGGGGCTTAGGGATTTTTTCAAAAAAATATTTTCTGCCGGTTAAGTTTTTCA
The DNA here is from genome assembly GCF_964106645.2 of Podarcis pityusensis. Classification (NCBI taxonomy): domain Eukaryota; kingdom Metazoa; phylum Chordata; class Lepidosauria; order Squamata; family Lacertidae; genus Podarcis; species Podarcis pityusensis. The sequence continues at coordinate 85,834 of NW_028293245.1, forward strand.
GGGCTGATTTCTTATCCTGTCATAAGTAAACTTCTGTTTCGAGTGCCAAACCTTTCAGGAGAGCATTTTCAGGCTTTTGGCACCATTTTTGAGTGAATTGCCAAAAGTCAGATTTTTGCTGAAATTGTGACCCCGGGGCTTAGGGATTTTTTCAAAAAAATATTTTCTGCCGGTTAGGTTTTTGAGGGCTGATTTATTTTCCTTTGATAAAAAGACTTTTTTTTCCATCGCCAAAGCTTTCAGGGGAGCATTTTCAAGCTTTTGGCACCATTTTTTAGTGAATTGCCAAAAGTCAGATTTTTGCTGAAATTGTGACCCCGGGGCTTAGGGATTTTTTCAAAAAAATATTTTCTGCCGGTTAAGTTTTTGAGGGCTGATTTCTTGTCCTGTGATAAAGAGCCTTCTGTTTCGAGTGCCAAACCTTTCAGGAGAGCATTTTTAAGCTTTTGGCACCATTTTTGAGTGAATTGCCAAAAGTCAGATTTTTGCTAAAATTGTGACCCCGGGGCTTAGGGATTTTTTCAAAAAAATTATTTTCTGCCGGTTAGGTTTTTGAGGGCTGATTTATTTTCCTTTGATAAAAAGACTTCTGTTTCCATCGCCAAAGCTTTCAGGGGAGCATTTTCAAGCTTTTGGCACAATTTTTGAGTGGATTGCCAAAAGTCAGATTTTTTCTGAAATTGTGACCCCGGGGCTTAGGGATTTTTTCAAAAAAATATTTTCTGCCGGTTAAGTTTTTGAGGGCTGATTTCTTGTCCTGTGATAAAGAGCCTTCTGTTTCGAGTGCCAAACCTTTCAGGAGAGCATTTTCAAGCTTTTGGCACCATTTTTGAGTGAATTGCCAAAAGTCAGATTTTTGCTGAAATTGTGACCCCGGGGCTTAGGGATTTTTTCAAAAAAATATTTTCTGCCGGTTAAGTTTTTCAGGGCTGATTTCTTATCCTGTCATAAGTAAACTTCTGTTTCGAGTGCCAAACCTTTCAGGAGAGCATTTTCAGGCTTTTGGCACCATTTTTGAGTGAATTGCCAAAAGTCAGATTTTTGCTGAAATTGTGACACCGGGGCTTAGGGATTTTTTCAAAAAAATTATTTTCTGCCGGTTAGGTTTTTGAGGGCTGATTTATTTTCCTTTGATAAAAAGACTTCTGTTTCCATCGCCAAAGCTTTCAGGGGAGCATTTTCAAGCTTTTGGCACAATTTTTGAGTGGATTGCCAAAAGTCAGATTTTTGCTGAAATTGTGACCCCGGGGCTTAGGGATTTTTTCAAAAAAATATTTTCTGCCGGTTAAGTTTTTGAGGGCTGATTTCTTGTCCTGTGATAAAAAGCCTTCTGTTTCGAGTGCCAAACCTTTCAGGAGAGCATTTTCAAGCTTTTGGCACCATTTTTGAGTGAATTGCCAAAAGTCAGATTTTTGCTGAAATTGTGACCCCGGGGCTTAGGGATTTTTTCAAAAAAATATTTTCTGCTGGTTAAGTTTTTCAGGGCTGATTTCTTATCCTGTCATAAGTAAACTTCTGTTTCGAGTGCCAAACCTTTCAGGAGAGCATTTTCAGGCTTTTGGCACCATTTTTGAGTGAATTGCCAAAAGTCAGATTTTTGCTGAAATTGTGACCCCGGGGCTTAGGGATTTTTTCAAAAAAATATTTTCTGCCGGTTAGGTTTTTGAGGGCTGATTTATTTTCCTTTGATAAAAAGACTTTTTTTTCCATCGCCAAAGCTTTCAGGGGAGCATTTTCAAGCTTTTGGCACCATTTTTTAGTGAATTGCCAAAAGTCAGATTTTTGCTGAAATTGTGACCCCGGGGCTTAGGGATTTTTTCAAAAAAAATATTTTCTGCCGGTTAGGTTTTTGAGGGCTGATTTATTTTCCTTTGATAAAAAGCCTTCTGTTTCCATCGCCAAAGCTTTCAGGGGAGCATTTTCAAGCTTTTGGCACCATTTTTGAGTGAATTGCCAAAAGTCAGATTTTTGCTGAAATTGTGACCCCGGGGCTTAGGGATTTTTTCAAAAAAATATTTTCTGCCGGTTAGGTTTTTGAGGGCTGATTTCTTGTCCTGTGATAAAAAGCCTTCTGTTTCGAGTGCCAAACCTTTCAGGAGAGCATTTTCAAGCTTTTGGCACCATTTTTGAGTGAATTGCCAAAAGTCAGATTTTTGCTAAAATTGTGACCCCGGGGCTTAGGGATTTTTTCAAAAAAATTATTTTCTGCCGGTTAGGTTTTTGAGGGCTGATTTATTTTCCTTTGATAAAAAGACTTCTGTTTCCATCGCCAAAGCTTTCAGGGGAGCATTTTCAAGCTTTTGGCACAATTTTTGAGTGGATTGCCAAAAGTCAGATTTTTTCTGAAATTGTGACCCCGGGGCTTAGGGATTTTTTCAAAAAAATATTTTCTGCCGGTTAAGTTTTTGAGGGCTGATTTCTTGTCCTGTGATAAAGAGCCTTCTGTTTCGAGTGCCAAACCTTTCAGGAGAGCATTTTCAAGCTTTTGGCACCATTTTTGAGTGAATTGCCAAAAGTCAGATTTTTGCTGAAATTGTGACCCCGGGGCTTAGGGATTTTTTCAAAAAAATATTTTCTGCCGGTAAAGTTTTTCAGGGCTGATTTCTTATCCTGTCATAAGTAAACTTCTGTTTCGAGTGCCAAACCTTTCAGGAGAGCATTTTCAGGCTTTTGGCACCATTTTTGAGTGAATTGCCAAAAGTCAGATTTTTGCTGAAATTGTGACCCCGGGGCTTAGGGATTTTTTCAAAAAAATTATTTTCTGCCGGTTAGGTTTTTGAGGGCTGATTTATTTTCCTTTGATAAAAAGACTTCTGTTTCCATCGCCAAAGCTTTCAGGGGAGCATTTTCAAGCTTTTGGCACAATTTTTGAGTGGATTGCCAAAAGTCAGATTTTTGCTGAAATTGTGACCCCGGGGCTTAGGGATTTTTTCAAAAAAATATTTTCTGCCGGTTAAGTTTTTGAGGGCTGATTTCTTGTCCTGTGATAAAAAGCCTTCTGTTTCGAGTGCCAAACCTTTCAGGAGAGCATTTTCAAGCTTTTGGCACCATTTTTGAGTGAATTGCCAAAAGTCAGATTTTTGCTGAAATTGTGACCCCGGGGCTTAGGGATTTTTTCAAAAAAATATTTTCTGCCGGTTAAGTTTTTCAGGGCTGATTTCTTATCCTGTCATAAGTAAACTTCTGTTTCGAGTGCCAAACCTTTCAGGAGAGCATTTTCAGGCTTTTGGCACCATTTTTGAGTGAATTGCCAAAAGTCAGATTTTTGCTGAAATTGTGACCCCGGGGCTTAGGGATTTTTTCAAAAAAATATTTTCTGCCGGTTAGGTTTTTGAGGGCTGATTTATTTTCCTTTGATAAAAAGACTTTTTTTTCCATCGCCAAAGCTTTCAGGGGAGCATTTTCAAGCTTTTGGCACCATTTTTTAGTGAATTGCCAAAAGTCAGATTTTTGCTGAAATTGTGACCCCGGGGCTTAGGGATTTTTTCAAAAAAATTATTTTCTGCCGGTTAGGTTTTTGAGGGCTGATTTATTTTCCTTTGATAAAAAGCCTTCTGTTTCCATCGCCAAAGCTTTCAGGGGAGCATTTTCAAGCTTTTGGCACCATTTTTGAGTGAATTGCCAAAAGTCAGATTTTTGCTGAAATTGTGACCCCGGGGCTTAGGGATTTTTTCAAAAAAATATTTTCTGCCGGTTAAGTTTTTGAGGGCTGATTTCTTGTCCTGTGATAAAGAGCCTTCTGTTTCGAGTGCCAAACCTTTCAGGAGAGCATTTTCAAGCTTTTGGCACCATTTTTGAGTGAATTGCCAAAAGTCAGATTTTTGCTAAAATTGTGACCCCGGGGCTTAGGGATTTTTTCAAAAAAATTATTTTCTGCCGGTTAGGTTTTTGAGGGCTGATTTATTTTCCTTTGATAAAAAGACTTCTGTTTCCATCGCCAAAGCTTTCAGGAGAGCATTTTCAAGCTTTTGGCACAATTTTTGAGTGGATAGCCAAAAGTCAGATTTTTTCTGAAATTGTGACCCCGGGGCTTAGGGATTTTTTCAAAAAAATATTTTCTGCCGGTTAAGTTTTTGAGGGCTGATTTCTTGTCCTGTGATAAAGAGCCTTCTGTTTCGAGTGCCAAACCTTTCAGGAGAGCATTTTCAAGCTTTTGGCACCATTTTTGAGTGAATTGCCAAAAGTCAGATTTTTGCTGAAATTGTGACCCCGGGGCTTAGGGATTTTTTCAAAAAAATATTTTCTGCCGGTTAAGTTTTTCAGGGCTGATTTCTTATCCTGTCATAAGTAAACTTCTGTTTCGAGTGCCAAACCTTTCAGGAGAGCATTTTCAGGCTTTTGGCACCATTTTTGAGTGAATTGCCAAAAGTCAGATTTTTGCTGAAATTGTGACCCCGGGGCTTAGGGATTTTTTCAAAAAAATATTTTCTGCCGGTTAGGTTTTTGAGGGCTGATTTATTTTCCTTTGATAAAAAGACTTTTTTTTCCATCGCCAAAGCTTTCAGGGGAGCATTTTCAAGCTTTTGGCACCATTTTTTAGTGAATTGCCAAAAGTCAGATTTTTGCTGAAATTGTGACCCCGGGGCTTAGGGATTTTTTCAAAAAAATTATTTTCTGCCGGTTAGGTTTTTGAGGGCTGATTTATTTTCCTTTGATAAAAAGCCTTCTGTTTCCATCGCCAAAGCTTTCAGGGGAGCATTTTCAAGCTTTTGGCACCATTTTTGAGTGTATTGCCAAAAGTCAGATTTTTGCTGAATTTGTGACCCCGGGGCTTAGGGATTTTTTCAAAAAAATATTTTCTGCCGGTTAAGTTTTTGAGGGCTGATTTCTTGTCCTGTGATAAAAAGCCTTCTGTTTCGAGTGCCAAACCTTTCAGGAGAGCATTTTCAAGCTTTTGGCACCATTTTTGAGTGAATTGCCAAAAGTCAGATTTTTGCTGAAATTGTGACCCCGGGGCTTAGGGATTTTTTCAAAAAAATATTTTCTGCCGGGTAAGTTTTTGAGGGCTGATTTCTTGTCCTGTGATAAAGAGCCTTCTGTTTCGAGTGCCAAACCTTTCAGGAGAGCATTTTCAAGCTTTTGGCACCATTTTTGAGTGAATTGCCAAAAGTCAGATTTTTGCTAAAATTGTGACCCCCGGGCTTAGGGATTTTTTCAAAAAAATTATTTTCTGCCGGTTAGGTTTTTGAGGGCTGATTTATTTTCCTTTGATAAAAAGACTTCTGTTTCCATCGCCAAAGCTTTCAGGGGAGCATTTTCAAGCTTTTGGCACAATTTTTGAGTTGATTGCCAAAAGTCAGATTTTTGCTGAAATTGTGACCCCAGGGCTTAGGGATTTTTTCAAAAAAATATTTTCTGCCGGTTAGGTTTTTGAGGGCTGATTTATTTTCCTTTGATAAAAAGACTTCTGTTTCCATCGCCAAAGCTTTCAGGGGAGCATTTTCAAGCTTTTGGCACAATTTTTGAGTGGATTGCCAAAAGTCAGATTTTTTCTGAAATTGTGACCCCGGGGCTTAGGGATTTTTTCAAAAAAATATTTTCTGCCGGTTAAGTTTTTGAGGGCTGATTTCTTGTCCTGTGATAAAGAGCCTTCTGTTTCGAGTGCCAAACCTTTCAGGAGAGCATTTTCAAGCTTTTGGCACCATTTTTGAGTGAATTGCCAAAAGTCAGATTTTTGCTAAAATTGTGACCCCGGGGCTTAGGGATTTTTTCAAAAAAATTATTTTCTGCCGGTTAGGTTTTTGAGGGCTGATTTATTTTCCTTTGATAAAAAGACTTCTGTTTCCATCGCCAAAGCTTTCAGGGGAGCATTTTCAAGCTTTTGGCACAATTTTTGAGTGGATTGCCAAAAGTCAGATTTTTGCTGAAATTGTGACCCCGGGGCTTAGGGATTTTTTCAAAAAAATATTTTCTGCCGGTTAAGTTTTTGAGGGCTGATTTCTTGTCCTGTGATAAAGAGCCTTCTGTTTCGAGTGCCAAACCTTTCAGGAGAGCATTTTCAGGCTTTTGGCACCATTTTTGAGTGAATTGCCAAAAGTCAGATTTTTGCTGAAATTGTGACCCCGGGGCTTAGGGATTTTTTCAAAAAAATATTTTCTGCCGGTTAGGTTTTTGAGGGCTGATTTATTTTCCTTTGATAAAAAGACTTTTTTTTCCATCGCCAAAGCTTTCAGGGGAGCATTTTCAAGCTTTTGGCACCATTTTTTAGTGAATTGCCAAAAGTCAGATTTTTGCTGAAATTGTGACCCCGGGGCTTAGGGATTTTTTCAAAAAAATTATTTTCTGCCGGTTAGGTTTTTGAGGGCTGATTTATTTTCCTTTGATAAAAAGCCTTCTGTTTCCATCGCCAAAGCTTTCAGGGGAGCATTTTCAAGCTTTTGGCACCATTTTTGAGTGAATTGCCAAAAGTCAGATTTTTGCTGAAATTGTGACCCCGGGGCTTAGGGATTTTTTCAAAAAAATATTTTCTGCCGGTTAAGTTTTTGAGGGCTGATTTCTTGTCCTGTGATAAAAAGCCTTCTGTTTCGAGTGCCAAACCTTTCAGGAGAGCATTTTCAAGCTTTTGGCACCATTTTTGAGTGAATTGCCAAAAGTCAGATTTTTTCTGAAATTGTGACCCCGGGGCTTAGGGATTTTTTCAAAAAAATATTTTCTGCCGGTTAAGTTTTTCAGGGCTGATTTCTTATCCTGTCATAAGTAAACTTCTGTTTCGAGTGCCAAACCTTTCAGGAGAGCATTTTCAGGCTTTTGGCACCATTTTTGAGTGAATTGCCAAAAGTCAGATTTTTGCTGAAATTGTGACCCCGGGGCTTAGGGATTTTTTCAAAAAAATTATTTTCTGCCGGTTAGGTTTTTGAGGGCTGATTTATTTTCCTTTGATAAAAAGACTTCTGTTTCCATCGCCAAAGCTTTCAGGGGAGCATTTTCAAGCTTTTGGCACAATTTTTGAGTGGATTGCCAAAAGTCAGATTTTTGCTGAAATTGTGACCCCGGGGCTTAGGGATTTTTTCAAAAAAATATTTTCTGCCGGTTAAGTTTTTGAGGGCTGATTTCTTGTCCTGTGATAAAAAGCCTTCTGTTTCGAGTGCCAAACCTTTCAGGAGAGCATTTTCAAGCTTTTGGCACCATTTTTGAGTGAATTGCCAAAAGTCAGATTTTTGCTGAAATTGTGACCCCGGGGCTTAGGGATTTTTTCAAAAAAATATTTTCTGCCGGTTAGGTTTTTGAGGGCTGATTTATTTTCCTTTGATAAAAAGACTTTTTTTTCCATCGCCAAAGCTTTCAGGGGAGCATTTTCAAGCTTTTGGCACCATTTTTTAGTGAATTGCCAAAAGTCAGATTTTTGCTGAAATTGTGACCCCGGGGCTTAGGGATTTTTTCAAAAAAATATTTTCTGCCGGTTAAGTTTTTGAGGGCTGATTTCTTGTCCTGTGATAAAGAGCCTTCTGTTTCGAGTGCCAAACCTTTCAGGAGAGCATTTTCAAGCTTTTGGCACCATTTTTGAGTGAATTGCCAAAAGTCAGATTTTTGCTAAAATTGTGACCCCGGGGCTTAGGGATTTTTTCAAAAAAATTATTTTCTGCCGGTTAGGTTTTTGAGGGCTGATTTATTTTCCTTTGATAAAAAGACTTCTGTTTCCATCGCCAAAGCTTTCAGGGGAGCATTTTCAAGCTTTTGGCACAATTTTTGAGTGGATTGCCAAAAGTCAGATTTTTTCTGAAATTGTGACCCCGGGGCTTAGGGATTTTTTCAAAAAAATATTTTCTACCGGTTAAGTTTTTGAGGGCTGATTTCTTGTCCTGTGATAAAGAGCCTTCTGTTTCGAGTGCCAAACCTTTCAGGAGAGCATTTTCAAGCTTTTGGCACCATTTTTGAGTGAATTGCCAAAAGTCAGATTTTTGCTGAAATTGTGACCCCGGGGCTTAGGGATTTTTTCAAAAAAATATTTTCTGCCGGTTAAGTTTTTCAGGGCTGATTTCTTATCCTGTCATAAGTAAACTTCTGTTTCGAGTGCCAAACCTTTCAGGAGAGCATTTTCAGGCTTTTGGCACCATTTTTGAGTGAATTGCCAAAAGTCAGATTTTTGCTGAAATTGTGACCCCGGGGCTTAGGGATTTTTTCAAAAAAATTATTTTCTGCCGGTTAGGTTTTTGAGGGCTGATTTATTTTCCTTTGATAAAAAGACTTCTGTTTCCATCGCCAAAGCTTTCAGGGGAGCATTTTCAAGCTTTTGGCACAATTTTTGAGTGGATTGCCAAAAGTCAGATTTTTGCTGAAATTGTGACCCCGGGGCTTAGGGATTTTTTCAAAAAAATATTTTCTGCCGGTTAAGTTTTTGAGGGCTGATTTCTTGTCCTGTGATAAAAAGCCTTCTGTTTCGAGTGCCAAACCTTTCAGGAGAGCATTTTCAAGCTTTTGGCACCATTTTTGAGTGAATTGCCAAAAGTCAGATTTTTGCTGAAATTGTGACCCCGGGGCTTAGGGATTTTTTCAAAAAAATATTTTCTGCTGGTTAAGTTTTTCAGGGCTGATTTCTTATCCTGTCATAAGTAAACTTCTGTTTCGAGTGCCAAACCTTTCAGGAGAGCATTTTCAGGCTTTTGGCACCATTTTTGAGTGAATTGCCAAAAGTCAGATTTTTGCTGAAATTGTGACCCCGGGGCTTAGGGATTTTTTCAAAAAAATATTTTCTGCCGGTTAGGTTTTTGAGGGCTGATTTATTTTCCTTTGATAAAAAGACTTTTTTTTCCATCGCCAAAGCTTTCAGGGGAGCATTTTCAAGCTTTTGGCACCATTTTTTAGTGAATTGCCAAAAGTCAGATTTTTGCTGAAATTGTGACCCCGGGGCTTAGGGATTTTTTCAAAAAAATTATTTTCTGCCGGTTAGGTTTTTGAGGGCTGATTTATTTTCCTTTGATAAAAAGACTTCTGTTTCCATCGCCAAAGCTTTCAGGGGAGCATTTTCAAGCTTTTGGCACCATTTTTGAGTGAATTGCCAAAAGTCAGATTTTTGCTGAAATTGTGACCCCGGGGCTTAGGGATTTTTTCAAAAAAATATTTTCTGCCGGTTAAGTTTTTGAGGGCTGATTTCTTGTCCTGTGATAAAGAGCCTTCTGTTTCGAGTGCCAAACCTTTCAGGAGAGCATTTTCAAGCTTTTGGCACCATTTTTGAGTGAATTGCCAAAAGTCAGATTTTTGCTAAAATTGTGACCCCGGGGCTTAGGGATTTTTTCAAAAAAATTATTTTCTGCCGGTTAGGTTTTTGAGGGCTGATTTATTTTCCTTTGATAAAAAGACTTCTGTTTCCATCGCCAAAGCTTTCAGGGGAGCATTTTCAAGCTTTTGGCACAATTTTTGAGTGGATTGCCAAAAGTCAGATTTTTTCTGAAATTGTGACCCCGGGGCTTAGGGATTTTTTCAAAAAAATATTTTCTGCCGGTTAAGTTTTTGAGGGCTGATTTCTTGTCCTGTGATAAAGAGCCTTCTGTTTCGAGTGCCAAACCTTTCAGGAGAGCATTTTCAAGCTTTTGGCACCATTTTTGAGTGAATTGCCAAAAGTCAGATTTTTGCTGAAATTGTGACCCCGGGGCTTAGGGATTTTTTCAAAAAAATATTTTCTGCCGGTTAAGTTTTTCAGGGCTGATTTCTTATCCTGTCATAAGTAAACTTCTGTTTCGAGTGCCAAACCTTTCAGGAGAGCATTTTCAGGCTTTTGGCACCATTTTTGAGTGAATTGCCAAAAGTCAGATTTTTGCTGAAATTGTGACCCCGGGGCTTAGGGATTTTTTCAAAAAAATTATTTTCTGCCGGTTAGGTTTTTGAGGGCTGATTTATTTTCCTTTGATAAAAAGACTTCTGTTTCCATCGCCAAAGCTTTCAGGGGAGCATTTTCAAGCTTTTGGCACAATTTTTGAGTGGATTGCCAAAAGTCAGATTTTTGCTGAAATTGTGACCCCGGGGCTTAGGGATTTTTTCAAAAAAATATTTTCTGCCGGTTAAGTTTTTGAGGGCTGATTTCTTGTCCTGTGATAAAAAGCCTTCTGTTTCGAGTGCCAAACCTTTCAGGAGAGCATTTTCAAGCTTTTGGCACCATTTTTGAGTGAATTGCCAAAAGTCAGATTTTTGCTGAAATTGTGACCCCGGGGCTTAGGGATTTTTTCAAAAAAATATTTTCTGCCGGTTAAGTTTTTCAGGGCTGATTTCTTATCCTGTCATAAGTAAACTTCTGTTTCGAGTGCCAAACCTTTCAGGAGAGCATTTTCAGGCTTTTGGCACCATTTTTGAGTGAATTGCCAAAAGTCAGATTTTTGCTGAAATTGTGACCCCGGGGCTTAGGGATTTTTTCAAAAAAATATTTTCTGCCGGTTAGGTTTTTGAGGGCTGATTTATTTTCCTTTGATAAAAAGACTTTTTTTTCCATCGCCAAAGCTTTCAGGGGAGCATTTTCAAGCTTTTGGCACCATTTTTTAGTGAATTGCCAAAAGTCAGATTTTTGCTGAAATTGTGACCCCGGGGCTTAGGGATTTTTTCAAAAAAATTATTTTCTGCCGGTTAGGTTTTTGAGGGCTGATTTATTTTCCTTTGATAAAAAGCCTTCTGTTTCCATCGCCAAAGCTTTCAGGGGAGCATTTTCAAGCTTTTGGCACCATTTTTGAGTGAATTGCCAAAAGTCAGATTTTTGCTGAAATTGTGACCCCGGGGCTTAGGGATTTTTTCAAAAAAATATTTTCTGCCGGTTAAGTTTTTGAGGGCTGATTTCTTGTCCTGTGATAAAGAGCCTTCTGTTTCGAGTGCCAAACCTTTCAGGAGAGCATTTTCAAGCTTTTGGCACCATTTTTGAGTGAATTGCCAAAAGTCAGATTTTTGCTAAAATTGTGACCCCGGGGCTTAGGGATTTTTTCAAAAAAATTATTTTCTGCCGGTTAGGTTTTTGAGGGCTGATTTATTTTCCTTTGATAAAAAGACTTCTGTTTCCATCGCCAAAGCTTTCAGGAGAGCATTTTCAAGCTTTTGGCACAATTTTTGAGTGTATTGCCAAAAGTCAGATTTTTTCTGAAATTGTGACCCCGGGGCTTAGGGATTTTTTCAAAAAAATATTTTCTGCCGGTTAAGTTTTTGAGGGCTGATTTCTTGTCCTGTGATAAAGAGCCTTCTGTTTCGAGTGCCAAACCTTTCAGGAGAGCATTTTCAAGCTTTTGGCACCATTTTTGAGTGAATTGCCAAAAGTCAGATTTTTGCTGAAATTGTGACCCCGGGGCTTAGGGATTTTTTCAAAAAAATATTTTCTGCCGGTTAAGTTTTTCAGGGCTGATTTCTTATCCTGTCATAAGTAAACTTCTGTTTCGAGTGCCAAACCTTTCAGGAGAGCATTTTCAGGCTTTTGGCACCATTTTTGAGTGAATTGCCAAAAGTCAGATTTTTGCTGAAATTGTGACCCCGGGGCTTAGGGATTTTTTCAAAAAAATATTTTCTGCCGGTTAGGTTTTTGAGGGCTGATTTATTTTCCTTTGATAAAAAGACTTTTTTTTCCATCGCCAAAGCTTTCAGGGGAGCATTTTCAAGCTTTTGGCACCATTTTTTAGTGAATTGCCAAAAGTCAGATTTTTGCTGAAATTGTGACCCCGGGGCTTAGGGATTTTTTCAAAAAAATTATTTTCTGCCGGTTAGGTTTTTGAGGGCTGATTTATTTTCCTTTGATAAAAAGCCTTCTGTTTCCATCGCCAAAGCTTTCAGGGGAGCATTTTCAAGCTTTTGGCACCATTTTTGAGTGTATTGCCAAAAGTCAGATTTTTGCTGAATTTGTGACCCCGGGGCTTAGGGATTTTTTCAAAAAAATATTTTCTGCCGGTTAAGTTTTTGAGGGCTGATTTCTTGTCCTGTGATAAAAAGCCTTCTGTTTCGAGTGCCAAACCTTTCAGGAGAGCATTTTCAAGCTTTTGGCACCATTTTTGAGTGAATTGCCAAAAGTCAGATTTTTGCTGAAATTGTGACCCCGGGGCTTAGGGATTTTTTCAAAAAAATATTTTCTGCCGGGTAAGTTTTTGAGGGCTGATTTCTTGTCCTGTGATAAAGAGCCTTCTGTTTCGAGTGCCAAACCTTTCAGGAGAGCATTTTCAAGCTTTTGGCACCATTTTTGAGTGAATTGCCAAAAGTCAGATTTTTGCTAAAATTGTGACCCCGGGGCTTAGGGATTTTTTCAAAAAAATTATTTTCTGCCGGTTAGGTTTTTGAGGGCTGATTTATTTTCCTTTGATAAAAAGACTTCTGTTTCCATCGCCAAAGCTTTCAGGGGAGCATTTTCAAGCTATTGGCACAATTTTTGAGTGGATTGCCAAAAGTCAGATTTTTGCTGAAATTGTGACCCCGGGGCTTAGGGATTTTTTCAAAAAAATATTTTCTGCCGGTTAAGTTTTTGAGGGCTGATTTATTTTCCTTTGATAAAAAGACTTCTGTTTCCATCGCCAAAGCTTTCAGGGGAGCATTTTCAAGCTTTTGGCACAATTTTTGAGTGGATTGCCAAAAGTCAGATTTTTGCTGAAATTGTGACCCCGGGGCTTAGGGATTTTTTCAAAAAAATATTTTCTGCCGGTTAAGTTTTTCAGGGCTGATTTCTTATCCTGTCATAAGTAAACTTCTGTTTCGAGTGCCAAACCTTTCAGGAGAGCATTTTCAAGCTTTTGGAACCATTTTTGAGTGAATTGCCAAAAGTCAGATTTTTGCTGAAATTGTGACCCCGGGGCTTAGGGATTTTTTCAAAAAAATATTTTCTGCCGGTTAAGTTTTTGAGGGCTGATTTCTTGTCCTGAGATAAAAAGCCTTCTGTTTCGAGTGCCAAACCTTTCAGGAGAGCATTTTCAAGCTTTTGGCACCATTTTTGAGTGAATTGCCAAAAGTCAGATTTTTGCTGAAATTGTGACCCCGGGGCTTAGGGATTTTTTCAAAAAAATATTTTCTGCCGGTTAGGTTTTTGAGGGCTGATTTATTTTCCTTTGATAAAAAGACTTTTTTTTCCATCGCCAAAGCTTTCAGGGGAGCATTTTCAAGCTTTTGGCACCATTTTTTAGTGAATTGCCAAAAGTCAGATTTTTGCTGAAATTGTGACCCCGGGGCTTAGGGATTTTTTCAAAAAAATTATTTTCTGCCGGTTAGGTTTTTGAGGGCTGATTTATTTTCCTTTGATAAAAAGACTTCTGTTTCCATCGCCAAAGCTTTCAGGGGAGCATTTTCAAGCTTTTGGCACAATTTTTGAGTTGATTGCCAAAAGTCAGATTTTTGCTGAAATTGTGACCCCGGGGCTTAGGGATTTTTTCAAAAAAATATTTTCTGCCGGTTAAGTTTTTGAGGGCTGATTTCTTGTCCTGTGATAAAAAGCCTTCTGTTTCGAGTGCCAAACCTTTCAGGAGAGCATTTTCAAGCTTTTGGCACCATTTTTGAGTGAATTGCCAAAAGTCAGATTTTTGCTGAAATTGTGACCCCGGGGCTTAGGGATTTTTTCAAAAAAATATTTTCTGCCGGTTAAGTTTTTGAGGGCTGATTTCTTGTCCTGTGATAAAAAGCCTTCTGTTTCGAGTGCCAAACCTTTCAGGAGAGCATTTTCAAGCTTTTGGCACCATTTTTGAGTGAATTGCCAAAAGTCAGATTTTTGCTAAAATTGTGACCCCGGGGCTTAGGGATTTTTTCAAAAAAATTATTTTCTGCCGGTTAGGTTTTTGAGGGCTGATTTATTTTCCTTTGATAAAAAGACTTCTGTTTCCATCGCCAAAGCTTTCAGGGGAGCATTTTCAAGCTTTTGGCACAATTTTTGAGTGGATTGCCAAAAGTCAGATTTTTGCTGAAATTGTGACCCCGGGGCTTAGGGATTTTTTCAAAAAAATATTTTCTGCCGGTTAAGTTTTTGAGGGCTGATTTCTTGTCCTGTGATAAAAAGCCTTCTGTTTCGAGTGCCAAACCTTTCAGGAGAGCATTTTCAAGCTTTGGGCACCATTTTTGAGTGAATTGCCAAAAGTCAGATTTTTGCTAAAATTGTGACCCCGGGTCTTAGGGATTTTTTCAAAAAAATTATTTTCTGCCGGTTAGGTTTTTGAGGGCTGATTTATTTTCCTTTGATAAAAAGACTTCTGTTTCCATCGCCAAAGCTTTCAGGGGAGCATTTTCAAGCTTTTGGCACAATTTTTGAGTGGATTGCCAAAAGTCAGATTTTTGCTGAAATTGTGACGCCGGGGCTTAGGGATTTTTTCAAAAAAATATTTTCTGCCGGTTAAGTTTTTGAGGGCTTATTTCTTGTCCTGTGATAAAAAGCCTTCTGTTTCGAGTGCCAAACCTTTCAGGAGAGCATTTTCAAGCTTTTGGCACCATTTTTGAGTGAATTGCCAAAAGTCAGATTTTTGCTGAAATTGTGACCCCGGGGCTGAGGGATTTTTTCAAAAAAATATTTTCTGCCGGTTAAGTTTTTGAGGGCTGATTTCTTGTCCTGTGATAAAAAGCCTTCTATTTCAAGTGCCAAACCTTTCAGGAGAGCATTTTCAAGCTTTTGGCACCATTTTTGAGTGAATTGCCAAAAGTCAGATTTTTGCTGAAATTGTGACACCGGGGCTTAGGGATTTTTTCAAAAAAATATTTTCTGCCGGTTAGGTTTTTGAGGGCTGATTTCTTGTCCTGTGATAAAAAGCCTTCTGTTTCGAGTGCCAAACCTTTCAGGAGAGCATTTTCAAGCTTTTGGCACCATTTTTGAGTGAATTGCCAAAAGTCAGATTTTTGCTGAAATTGTGACCCCGGGGCTTAGGGATTTTTTCAAAAAAATATTTTCTGCCGGTTAAGTTTTTGAGGGCTGATTTCTTGTCCTGTGATAAAAAGCCTGTTTCGAGTGCCAAACCTTTCAGGAGAGCATTTTCAAGCTTTTGGCACCATTTTTGAGTGAATTGCCAAAAGTCAGATTTTTGCTGAAATTGTGACCCCGGGGCTTAGGGATTTTTTCAAAAAAATTATTTTCTGCCGGTTAGGTTTTTGAGGGCTGATTTATTTTCCTTTGATAAAAAGCCTTCTGTTTCCATTGCCAAAGCTTTCAGGGGAGCATTTTCAAGCTTTTGGCACAATTTTTGAGTTGATTGCCAAAAGTCAGATTTTTGCTGAAATTGTGACCCCGGGGCTTAGGGATTTTTTCAAAAAAATATTTTCTGCCGGTTAAGTTTTTGAGGGCTGATTTCTTGTCCTGTGATAAAAAGCCTTCTGTTTCGAGTGCCAAACCTTTCAGGAGAGCATTTTCAAGCTTTTGGCACCATTTTTGAGTGAATTGCCAAAAGTCAGATTTTTGCTGAAATTGTGACCCCGGGGCTTAGGGATTTTTTCAAAAAAATTATTTTCTGCCGGTTAGGTTTTTGAGGGCTGATTTATTTTCCTTTGATAAAAAGACTTCTGTTTCCATCGCCAAAGCTTTCAGGGGAGCATTTTCAAGCTTTTGGCACAATTTTTGAGTGGATTGCCAAAAGTCAGATTTTTGCTGAAATTGTGACCCCGGGGCTTAGGGATTTTTTCAAAAAAATATTTTCTGCCGGTTAAGTTTTTGAGGGCTGATTTCTTGTCCTGTGATAAAAAGCCTTCTGTTTCGAGTGCCAAACCTTTCAGGAGAGCATTTTCAAGCTTTGGGCACCATTTTTGAGTGAATTGCCAAAAGTCAGATTTTTGCTAAAATTGTGACCCCGGGTCTTAGGGATTTTTTCAAAAAAATTATTTTCTGCCGGTTAGGTTTTTGAGGGCTGATTTATTTTCCTTTGATAAAAAGACTTCTGTTTCCATCGCCAAAGCTTTCAGGGGAGCATTTTCAAGCTTTTGGCACAATTTTTGAGTGGATTGCCAAAAGTCAGATTTTTGCTGAAATTGTGACGCCGGGGCTTAGGGATTTTTTCAAAAAAATATTTTCTGCCGGTTAAGTTTTTGAGGGCTTATTTCTTGTCCTGTGATAAAAAGCCTTCTGTTTCGAGTGCCAAACCTTTCAGGAGAGCATTTTCAAGCTTTTGGCACCATTTTTGAGTGAATTGCCAAAAGTCAGATTTTTGCTGAAATTGTGACCCCGGGGCTGAGGGATTTTTTCAAAAAAATATTTTCTGCCGGTTAAGTTTTTGAGGGCTGATTTCTTGTCCTGTGATAAAAAGCCTTCTATTTCAAGTGCCAAACCTTTCAGGAGAGCATTTTCAAGCTTTTGGCACCATTTTTGAGTGAATTGCCAAAAGTCAGATTTTTGCTGAAATTGTGACACCGGGGCTTAGGGATTTTTTCAAAAAAATATTTTCTGCCGGTTAGGTTTTTGAGGGCTGATTTCTTGTCCTGTGATAAAAAGCCTTCTGTTTCGAGTGCCAAACCTTTCAGGAGAGCATTTTCAAGCTTTTGGCACCATTTTTGAGTGAATTGCCAAAAGTCAGATTTTTGCTGAAATTGTGACCCCGGGGCTTAGGGATTTTTTCAAAAAAATATTTTCTGCCGGTTAAGTTTTTGAGGGCTGATTTCTTGTCCTGTGATAAAAAGCCTGTTTCGAGTGCCAAACCTTTCAGGAGAGCATTTTCAAGCTTTTGGCACCATTTTTGAGTGAATTGCCAAAAGTCAGATTTTTGCTGAAATTGTGACCCCGGGGCTTAGGGATTTTTTCAAAAAAATTATTTTCTGCCGGTTAGGTTTTTGAGGGCTGATTTATTTTCCTTTGATAAAAAGCCTTCTGTTTCCATTGCCAAAGCTTTCAGGGGAGCATTTTCAAGCTTTTGGCACAATTTTTGAGTTGATTGCCAAAAGTCAGATTTTTGCTGAAATTGTGACCCCGGGGCTTAGGGATTTTTTCAAAAAAATATTTTCTGCCGGTTAAGTTTTTGAGGGCTGATTTCTTGTCCTGTGATAAAAAGCCTTCTGTTTCGAGTGCCAAACCTTTCAGGAGAGCATTTTCAAGCTTTTGGCACCATTTTTGAGTGAATTGCCAAAAGTCAGATTTTTGCTGAAATTGTGACCCCGGGGCTTAGGGATTTTTTCAAAAAAATTATTTTCTGCCGGTTAGGTTTTTGAGGGCTGATTTATTTTCCTTTGATAAAAAGCCTTCTGTTTCCATTGCCAAAGCTTTCAGGGGAGCATTTTCAAGCTTTTGGCACAATTTTTGAGTTGATTGCCAAAAGTCAGATTTTTGCTGAAATTGTGACCCCGGGGCTTAGGGATTTTTTCAAAAAAATATTTTCTGCCGGTTAAGTTTTTGAGGGCTGATTTCTTGTCCTGTGATAAAAAGCCTTCTGTTTCGAGTGCCAAACCTTTCAGGAGAGCATTTTCAAGCTTTTAGCACCATTTTTGAGTGAATTGCCAAAAGTCAGATTTTTGCTGAAATTGTGACCCCGGGGCTTAGGGATTTTTTCAAAAAAATTATTTTCTGCCGGTTAGGTTTTTGAGGGCTGATTTATTTTCCTTTGATAAAAAGCCTTCTGTTTCCATTGCCAAAGCTTTCAGGGGAGCATTTTCAAGCTTTTGGCACAATTTTTGAGTTGATTGCCAAAAGTCAGATTTTTGCTGAAATTGTGACCCCGGCGCTTAGGGATTTTTTCAAAAAAATATTTTCTGCCGGTTAAGTTTTTGAGGGCTGATTTCTTGTCCTGTGATAAAGAGCCTTCTGTTTCGAGTGCCAAACCTTTCAGGAGAGCATTTTCAAGCTTTTGGCACCATTTTTGAGTGAATTGCCAAAAGTCAGATTTTTGCTAAAATTGTGACCCCGGGGCTTAGGGATTTTTTCAAAAAAATTATTTTCTGCCGGTTAGGTTTTTGAGGGCTGATTTATTTTCCTTTGATAAAAAGACTTCTGTTTCCATCGCCACAGCTTTCAGGGGAGCATTTTCAAGCTTTTGGCACAATTTTTGAGTGGATTGCTAAAAGTCAGATTTTTGCTGAAATTGTGACCCCGGGGCTTAGGGATTTTTTCAAAAAAATTATTTTCTGCCGGTTAAGTTTTTGAGGGCTGATTTATTTTCCTTTGATAAAAAGCCTTCTGTTTCCATCGCCAAAGCTTTCAGGGGAGCATTTTCAAGCTTTTGGCACCATTTTTGAGTGAATTGCCAAAAGTCAGATTTTTGCTGAAATTGTGACCCCGGGGCTTAGGGATTTTTTCAAAAAAATTATTTTCTGCCGGTTAGGTTTTTGAGGGCTGATTTATTTTCCTTTGATAAAAAGACTTCTGTTTCCATCGCCAAAGCTTTCAGGGGAGCATTTTCAAGCTTTTGGCACAATTTTTGAGTGGATTGCCAAAAGTCAGATTTTTGCTGAAATTGTGACCCCGGGGCTTAGGGATTTTTTCAAAAAAATATTTTCTGCCGGTTAAGTTTTTGAGGGCTGATTTCTTGTCCTGTGATAAAAAGCCTTCTGTTTCGAGTGCCAAACCTTTCAGGAGAGCATTTTCAAGCTTTTGGCACCATTTTTGAGTGAATTGCCAAAAGTCAGATTTTTGCTGAAATTGTGACCCCGGGGCTTAGGGATTTTTTCAAAAAAATATTTTCTGCCGGTTAAGTTTTTCAGGGCTGATTTCTTATCCTGTCATAAGTAAACTTCTGTTTCGAGTGCCAAACCTTTCAGGAGAGCATTTTCAAGCTTTTGGCACCATTTTTGAGTGAATTGCCAAAAGTCAGATTTTTGCTGAAATTGTGACCCCGGGGCTTAGGGATTTTTTCAAAAAAATATTTTCTGCCGGTTAGGTTTTTGAGGGCTGATTTATTTTCCTTTGATAAAAAGACTTTTTTTTCCATCGCCAAAGCTTTCAGGGGAGCATTTTCAAGCTTTTGGCACCATTTTTTAGTGAATTGCCAAAAGTCAGATTTTTGCTGAAATTGTGACCCCGGGGCTTAGGGATTTTTTCAAAAAAATTATTTTCTGCCGGTTAGGTTTTTTAGGGCTGATTTATTTTCCTTTGATAAAAAGCCTTCTGTTTCCATCGCCAAAGCTTTCAGGGGAGCATTTTCAAGCTTTTGGCACCATTTTTGAGTGAATTGCCAAAAGTCAGATTTTTGCTGAAATTGTGACCCCGGGGCTTAGGGATTTTTTCAAAAAAATATTTTCTGCCGGTTCAGTTTTTGAGGGCTGATTTCTTGTCCTGTGATAAAAAGCCTTCTGTTTCGAGTGCCAAACCTTTCAGGAGAGCATTTTCAAGCTTTTGGCACCATTTTTGAGTGAATTGCCAAAAGTCAGATTTTTGCTGAAATTGTGACCCCGGGGCTTAGGGATTTTTTCAAAAAAATATTTTCTGCCGGTTAAGTTTTTCAGGGCTGATTTCTTGTCCTGTCATAAAGAGCCTTCTGTTTCGAGTGCCAAACCTTTCAGGAGAGCATTTTCAAGCTTTTGGCACCATTTTTGAGTGAATTGCCAAAAGTCAGATTTTTGCTAAAATTGTGACCCCGGGGCTTAGGGATTTTTTCAAAAAAATTATTTTCTGCCGGTTAGGTTTTTGAGGGCTGATTTATTTTCCTTTGATAAAAAGACTTCTGTTTCCATCGCCAAAGCTTTCAGGGGAGCATTTTCAAGCTTTTGGCACAATTTTTGAGTGGATTGCCAAAAGTCAGATTTTTGCTGAAATTGTGACCCCGGGGCTTAGGGATTTTTTCCAAAAAATATTTTCTGCCGGTTAAGTTTTTGAGGGCTGATTTCTTGTCCTGTGATAAAAAGCCTGTTTCGAGTGCCAAACCTTTCAGGAGAGCATTTTCAAGCTTTTGGCACCATTTTTGAGTGAATTGCCAAAAGTCAGATTTTTGCTGAAATTGTGACCCCGGGGCTTAGGGATTTTTTCAAAAAAATTATTTTCTGCCGGTTAGGTTTTTGAGGGCTGATTTATTTTCCTTTGATAAAAAGACTTCTGTTTCCATCGCCAAAGCTTTCAGGGGAGCATTTTCAAGCTTTTGGCACAATTTTTGAGTGGATTGCCAAAAGTCAGATTTTTGCTGAAATTGTGACCCCGGGGCTTAGGGATTTTTTCAAATAAAATATTTTCTGCCGGTTAAGTTTTTGAGGGCTGATTTCTTGTCCTGTGATAAAAAGCCTTCTGTTTCGAGTGCCAAACCTTTCAGGAGAGCATTTTCAAGCTTTTGGAACCATTTTTGAGTGACTTGCCAAAAGTCAGATTTTTGCTGAAATTGTGACCCCGGGGCTTAGGGATTTTTTCAAAAAAATATTTTCTGCCGGTTAAGTTTTTCAGGGCTGATTTCTTATCCTGTCATAAGTAAACTTCTGTTTCGAGTGCCAAACCTTTCAGGAGAGCATTTTCAAGCTTTTGGCACCATTTTTGAGTGAATTGCCAAAAGTCAGATTTTTGCTAAAATTGTGACCCCGGGGCTTAGGGTTTTTTTCAAAAAAATTATTTTCTGCCGGTTAGGTTTTTGAGGGCTGATTTATTTTCCTTTGATAAAAAGACTTCTGTTTCCATCGCCAAAGCTTTCAGGGGAGCATTTTCAAGCTTTTGGCACAATTTTTGAGTGGATTGCCAAAAGTCAGATTTTTGCTGAAATTGTGACCCCGGGGCTTAGGGATTTTTTCAAAAAAATATTTTCTGCCGGTTAAGTTTTTGAGGGCTGATTTCTTGTCCTGTGATAAAAAGCCTTCTGTTTCGAGTGCCAAACCTTTCAGGAGAGCATTTTCAAGCTTTTGACACCATTTTTTGAGTGAATTGCCAAAAGTCAGATTTTTGCTGAAATTGTGACCCCGGGGCTTAGGATTTTTTCAAAAAAATATTTTCTGCCGGTTAAGTTTTTCAGGGCTGATTTCTTATCCTGTCATAAGTAAACTTCTGTTTCAAGTGCCAAACCTTTCAGGAGAGCATTTTCAAGCTTTTGGAACCATTTTTGAGTGAATTGCCAAAAGTCAGATTTTTGCTGAAATTGTGACCCCGGGGCTTAGGGATTTTTTTCAAAAAAATATTTTCTGCCGGTTAGGTTTTTGAGGGCTGATTTATTTTCCTTTGATAAAAAGACTTTTTTTTCCATCGCCAAAGCTTTCAGGGAGCATTTTCAAGCTTTTGGCACCATTTTTTTAGTGAATTGCCAAAAGTCAGATTTTTGCTGAAATTGTGACCCCGGGCTTAGGGATTTTTTCAAAAAAATATTTTCTGCCGGTTAGGTTTTTGAGGGCTGATTTATTTTCCTTTGATAAAAAGACTTCTGTTTCCATCGCCAAAGCTTTCAGGGGAGCATTTTCAAGCTTTTGGCACAATTTTTGAGTTGATTGCCAAAAGTCAGATTTTGCTGAAATTGTGACCCCGGGGCTTAGGGATTTTTTCAAAAAAAATATTTTCTGCCGGTTAAGTTTTTGAGGGCTGATTTCTTTGTCCTGTGATAAAAAGCCTTCTGTTTCGAGTGCCAAACCTTTCAGGAGAGCATTTTCAAGATTTTGGCACCATTTTTGAGTGAATTGCCAAAAGTCAGATTTTGCTAAAATTGTGACCCCGGGGCTTAGGGATTTTTCAAAAAAATTATTTCTGCCGGTTAGGTTTTTGAGGGCTGATTTATTTTCCTTTGATAAAAAGACTTCTGTTTCCATCGCCAAAGGCTTTCAGGGGAGCATTTTCAAGCTTTTGGCACCATTTTTGAGTGGATTGCCAAAAGTCAGATTTTTTCTGAAATTGTGACCCCGGGGCTTAGGGATTTTTTCAAAAAAATATTTTCTGCCGGTTAAGTTTTTGAGGGCTGATTTCTTGTCCTGTGATAAAGAGCCTTCTGTTTCGAGTGCCAAACCTTTCAGGAGAGCATTTTCAAGCTTTTGGCACCATTTTTGAGTGAATTGCCAAAAGTCAGATTTGCTAAAATTGTGACCCCGGGCTTAGGGATTTTTTCAAAAAAATTATTTTCTGCCGGTTAGGTTTTTGAGGCTGATTTATTTTCCTTTGATAAAAAGACTTCTGTTTCCATCGCCAAAGCTTTCAGGGAGCATTTTCAAGCTTTTGGCACAATTTTTGAGTGGATTGCCAAAAGTCAGATTTTTGCTGAAATTGTGACCCCGGGGCTTAGGGATTTTTTCAAAAAAATATTTTCTGCCGGTTAAGTTTTTGAGGGCTGATTTCTTGTCCTGTGATAAAAAGCCTTCTGTTTCGAGTGCCAAACCTTTCAGGAGAGCATTTTCAAGCTTTTGGCACCATTTTTGAGTGAATTGCCAAAAGTCAGATTTTGCTGAAATTGTGACCCTGGGGCTTAGGGATTTTTTCAAAAAAATATTTTCTGCCGGTTAAGTTTTTCAGGGCTGATTTCTTATCCTGTCATAAGTAAACTTCTGTTTCAAGTGCCAAACCTTTCAGGAGAGCATTTTCAAGCTTTTGGACCATTTTTGAGTGAATTGCCAAAAGTCAGATTTTTGCTGAAATTGTGACCCCGGGGCTTAGGGATTTTTTCAAAAAAATATTTTCTGCCGGTTAGGTTTTTGAGGGCTGATTTATTTTCCTTTGATAAAAAGACTTTTTTTTCCATCGCCAAAGCTTTCAGGGGAGCATTTTCAAGCTTTTGGCACCATTTTTTAGTGAATTGCCAAAAGTCAGATTTTTGCTGAAATTGTGACCCCGGGGCTTAGGGATTTTTTCAAAAAATATTTCTGCCGGTTAGGTTTTTGAGGGCTGATTTATTTTCCTTGATAAAAAGACTTCTGTTTTCCATCGCCAAAGCTTTCAGGGGAGCATTTTGGCACAATTTTTGAGTTGATTGCCAAAAGTCAGATTTTTGCTGAAATTGTGACCCCGGGGCTTAGGGATTTTTTCAAAAAAATATTTTCTGCCGGTTAAGTTTTTGAGGGCTGATTTCTTGTCCTGTGATAAAAAGCCTTCTGTTTCGAGTGCCAAACCTTTCAGGAGAGCATTTTCAAGCTTTTGGCACCATTTTTGAGTGAATTGCCAAAAGTCAGATTTTTGCTAAAATTGTGACCCCGGGGCTTAGGGTTTTTTTAAAAAAAATTATTTTCTGCCGGTTAGGTTTTTGAGGGCTGATTTATTTTCCTTTGATAAAAAGACTTCTGTTTCCATCGCCAAAGCTTTCAGGGGAGCATTTTCAAGCTTTTGGCACAATTTTTGAGTGGATTGCCAAAAGTCAGATTTTTGCTGAAATTGTGACCCCGGGGCTTAGGGATTTTTTCAAAAAAATATTTTCTGCCGGTTAAGTTTTTGAGGGCTGATTTCTTGTCCTGTGATAAAAAGCCTTCTGTTTCGAGTGCCAAACCTTTCAGGAGAGCATTTTCAAGCTTTTGGAACCATTTTTGAGTGAATTGCCAAAAGTCAGATTTTTGCTGAAATTGTGACCCCGGGGCTTAGGGATTTTTTCAAAAAAATATTTTCTGCCGGTTAAGTTTTTCAGGGCTGATTTCTTATCCTGTCATAAGTAAAACTTCTGTTTCGAGTGCCAAACCTTTCAGGAGAGCATTTTCAGGCTTTTGGCACCATTTTTGAGTGAATTGCCAAAAGTCAGATTTTTGCTGAAATTGTGACCCCGGGGCTTAGGGATTTTTTCAAAAAAATATTTTCTGCCGGTTAGGTTTTTGAGGGCTGATTTATTTTCCTTTGATAAAAAGACTTTTTTTTCCATCGCCAAAGCTTTCAGGGGAGCATTTTCAAGCTTTTGGCACCATTTTTTGAGTGAATTGCCAAAAGTCAGATTTTTGCTGAAATTGTGACCCCGGGGCTTAGGGATTTTTTTCAAAAAAATTATTTTCTGCCGGTTAGGTTTTTGAGGGCTGATTTATTTTCCTTTGATAAAAAGCCTTCTGTTTCCATCGCCAAAGCTTTCAGGGGAGCATTTTCAAGCTTTTGGCACCATTTTTGAGTGAATTGCCAAAAGTCAGATTTTTGCTGAAATTGTGACCCCGGGGCTTAGGGATTTTTTCAAAAAAATATTTTCTGCCGGTTAGGTTTTTGAGGGCTGATTTATTTTCCTTTGATAAAAAGACTTCTGTTTCCATCGCCAAAGCTTTCAGGGGAGCATTTTCAAGCTTTTGGCACAATTTTTGAGTGGATTGCCAAAAGTCAGATTTTTGCTGAAATTGTGACCCCGGGGCTTAGGGATTTTTTCAAAAAAATATTTTCTGCCGGTTAAGTTTTTGAGGGCTGATTTCTTGTCCTGTGATAAAAAGCCTTCTGTTTCGAGTGCCAAACCTTTCAGGAGAGCATTTTAAAGCTTTTGGCACCATTTTTGAGTGAATTGCCAAAAGTCAGATTTTTGCTGAAATTGTGACCCCGGGGCTTAGGGATTTTTTCAAAAAAATATTTTCTGCCGGTTAAGTTTTTGAGGGCTGATTTCTTGTCCTGTGATAAAAAGCCTTCTGTTTCGAGTGCCAAACCTTTCAGGAGAGCATTTTCAAGCTTTTGGCACCATTTTTGAGTGAATTGCCAAAAGTCAGATTTTTGCTGAAATTGTGACCCCGGGGCTTAGGGATTTTTTTCAAAAAAATTATTTTCTGCCGGTTAGGTTTTTGAGGGCTGATTTATTTTCCTTTGATAAAAAAGCCTTCTGTTTCGAGTGCCAAACCTTTCAGGAGAGCATTTTCAAGCTTTTGGCACCATTTTTGAGTGAATTGCCAAAAGTCAGATTTTTGCTGAAATTGTAACCCCGGGGCTTAGGGATTTTTTCAAAAAAATATTTTCTGCCGGTTAAGTTTTTGAGGGCTGATTTCTTGTCCTGTGATAAAAAGCCTTCTATTTTGAGTGCCAAACCTTTCAGGAGAGCATTTTCAAGCTTTTGGCACCATTTTTGAGTGAATTGCCAAAAGTCAGATTTTTGCTGAAATTGTGACCCCGGGGCTTAGGGATTTTTTCAAAAACATATTTTCTGCCGGTTAAGTTTTTGAGGGCTGATTTCTTGTCCTGTGATAAAAAGCCTTCTGTTTCGAGTGCCAAACCTTTCAGGAGAGCATTTTCAAGCTTTTGGCACCATTTTTGAGTGAATTGCCAAAAGTCAGATTTTTGCTGAAATTGTAACCCCGGGGCTTAGGGATTTTTTTCAAAAAAATATTTTCTGCCGGTTAAGTTTTTGAGGGCTGATTTCTTGTCCTGTGATAAAAAGCCTTCTATTTTGAGTGCCAAACCTTTCAGGAGAGCATTTTCAAGCTTTTGGCACCATTTTTGAGTGAATTGCCAAAAGTCAGATTTTTGCTGAAATTGTGACCCCGGGGCTTAGGGATTTTTTCAAAAAAATATTTTTTGCCGGTTAAGTTTTTTGAGGGCTGATTTCTTGTCCTATGATAAAAAGCCTTCTATTTCAAGTGCCAAACCTTTCAGGAGAGCATTTTCAAGCTTTTGGCACCATTTTTGAGTGAATTGCCAAAAGTCAGATTATTGCTGAAATTGTGACCCCGGGGCTTAGGGATTTTTTCAAAAAAATATTTTCTGCCGGTTAAGTTTTTGAGGGCTGATTTATTTTCCTTTGATAAAAAGCCTTCTGTTTCGAGTGCCAAAGCTTTCAGGGGAGCATTTTCAAGCTTTTGGCACCATTTTTGAGTGAATTGCCAAAAGTCAGATTTTTGCTGAAATTGTGACCCCGGGGCTTAGGGATTTTTTCAAAAAAATATTTTCTGCCGGTTAAGTTTTTGAGGGCTGATTTCTTGTCTGTGATAAAAAGCCTTCTGTTTCGAGTGCCAAACCTTTCACGAGAGCATTTTCAAGCTTTTGGCACCATTTTCGAGTGAATTGCCAAAAGTCCGATTTTTGCTGAAATTGTGACCCCGGGGCTTAGGGATTTTTTCAAAAAAATATTTTCTGCCGGTTAAGTTTTTCAGGGCTGATTTCTTATCCTGTCAAAAGTAAACTTCTGTTTCGAGTGCCAAACCTTTCAGGAGAGCATTTTCAAGCATTTGGCACCATTTTTGAGTGAATTGCCAAAAGTCAGATTTTTGCTGAAATTGTGACCCCGGGGCTTAGGGATTTTTTCAAAAAAATATTTTCTGCCGGTTAAGTTTTTGAGGGCTGATTTATTTTCCTTTGATAAAAAGCCTTCTGTTTCGAGTGCCAAAGCTTTCAGGGGAGCATTTTCAAGCTTTTGGCACCATTTTTGAGTGAATTGCCAAAAGTCAGATTTTTGCTGAAATTGTGACCCCGGGGCTTAGGGATTTTTTCAAAAAAATATTTTCTGCCGGTTAAGTTTTTGAGGGCTGATTTCTTGTCCTGTGATAAAAAGCCCTTCTGTTCGAGTGCCAAACCTTTCACGAGAGCATTTTCAAGCTTTGGCACCATTTTCGAGTGAATTGCCAAAAGTCCGATTTTTGCTGGAAATTGTGACCCCGGGGCTTAGGGATTTTTTCAAAAAAATATTTTCTGCCGGTTAAGTTTTTCAGGGCTGATTTCTTATCCTGTCAAAAGTAAACTTCTGTTTCGAGTGCCAAACCTTTCAGGAGAGCATTTTCAAGCATTTGGCACCATTTTTGAGTGAATTGCCAAAAGTCAGATTTTTGCTGAAATTGTGACCCCGGGGCTTAGGGATTTTTCAAAAAAATATTTTCTGCCGGTTAAGTTTTTGAGGGCTGATTTCTTTCCTTTGATAAAAAGCCTTCTGTTTCGAGTGCCAAACCTTTCAGGAGAGCATTTTCAAGCTTTTGGCACCATTTTTGAGTGGATTGCTAAAAGTCAGATTTTTGCTGAAATTGTGACCCGGGGCTTAGGGATTTTTTTCAAAAAAATATTTTCTGCCGGTTAGGTTTTTGAGGGCTGATTTATTTTCCTTTGATAAAAAAGCCTTCTGTTTCCATCGCCAAAGCTTTCAGGGGAGCATTTTCAAGCTTTTGGCACCATTTTTGAGTGAATTGCCAAAGTCTGATTTTTGCTGAAATTGTGACCCCGGGGCTTAGGGATTTTTTCAAAAAAATATTTTCTGCCGTTAGGTTTTTGAGGGCTGATTTATTTTCCTGTGATAAAAAGACTTCTGTTTCC
>NW_028293244.1:15000-25004 GCF_964106645.2 Podarcis pityusensis
GAAGGGCCATTGGATCCCGGAAGGATCCGGTCAGGGAGCCGGAGCGTTTCCCCCTTGGCTCCCAGATCGTGTCCGGAGCTCTGGCAGATCCCAGCAGGATCCGGACGGGGAGCCAGGTCCCTGTTTTCCCCCTTGGCTCCCGGATGGCGCCCGGAGATCCAGCGGATCCAGTGGATTCTCACCCGCTCTCTTCCGCCCCCGCAGGATCTGAAGGCCAACGAGTCGCGGCTGAAGGACATCAACAAGGTGGCCAACGATTTGGAGTCGGAAGGGTTGATGGCGGAGGAGATCCAGTCCGTCCAGCAGCAGGTGGATCCCTCTTGGCCGCCGCCTCCTCGTTACACACACACACACACACACACACACACACATATATATACACACAGATACAATTATATATACGGACACACAAACACACATATATGTGTACACTGCACACACACGCACATACACGCACACACGTATACATACACACACATATATACACACATACACGCACACACATATATACACACTGCACACACATGCACATACACACACACACGTATACACACACAATCTCACACACACAAACATATATATATACACACACTCACATATATACACTGCACACACACACATATATACACACAGACACACATATATACAGAGACACACAGAGATATACACACAGACATACAGACACACACACACACACACATATATATATACACACATATATACACACACACGCGCGCGCACGGGCGCGCGCGCGCACACACACACACACACACATATATATATATTCACACACACAAATATACAGACACAATCTCTCTCACACACACATATATATACACACAGACACACTTATATATACGGACACACACACACACACACATGTATATATATACACACATATATACACACACACGCGCGCGCGCGCACACACACACACACACATATATATATATTCACACACACAAATATACAGACACAATCTCTCTCACACACATATATATACACACATGTATATATACACTACACACACATACATAGAAACACACACACACATATATATAGACACATATATATACACTACACACACACACACACACATATACACACTACACACATACACACATATACAAACACATATACATATACACCCATATACATATACACACACACACACACACACACACACGTATATACACTACACACACACACACACGTGCATATACATGCTTATATATACACATACACAGATACACACACATATACACACACACACACATACATATATACGTGCACACACATATACATATATACACACAAATATATATACACACACACATACACGCACACAAATGTATATACACACAGACACACATATATACAGACACACAGACACACACACATATATACACACAGACACACTTATATATATAGACACATACACACATATATGTATACACTGTACACACATGCACATACACGCACACACATATACATACACACACATATATACACACAGACATACATGCACGCACACACACACATATACACACAGACACACTTATATATACGGACACACACACACACACATATATATATATACACAAACGCATATATGTATATACATATACACACACATACATATATATGTATATGCATACACACACACACACACACACACAAAAATATACGCACAT
Organism: Podarcis pityusensis; assembly: GCF_964106645.2. Classification (NCBI taxonomy): domain Eukaryota; kingdom Metazoa; phylum Chordata; class Lepidosauria; order Squamata; family Lacertidae; genus Podarcis; species Podarcis pityusensis. The sequence goes on from NW_028293244.1 coordinate 16,695, forward strand.
ACCCACACACACACATACATATATATATATATATATATAACCCCCACACATGCATATACGCACACATACACACATATACACAAACACACATATATACACAAACATATACATTAACATACACACATATATATATACACATTGCACACACACACATACATATGTACACACAGACACACTTATATATACGGACACACACACACACACACATATATGTATACACTGCACACACATGCACATACACACACACACACACACGTATACATACACATATATACACACAAATACACGCACACACACACACACATATATATACACTGCACACACATGCACATACACGCACACATGTATACACAATCTCTCTCACACACAAACATATATATACACACTCACATATATACACTGCACACACACATATATACACACAGACACACATATATACAGAGACACACAGAGATATACACACAGACATACAGATACACACACACATACACACATATATACACACACGCACACATATATATATTCACACACACAAATATACACACACAATCTCTCTCACACACATATATATACACGCATGTATATATACACTACACACACACACATAGAAACACACACACACACACATATATATATATAGACACACATATATATACACTACACACACACACACACACACATATACAAACACATACATATACACACATATACATATATACACACACACACACACGTATATACACTATACACATACACACACATGTATATACATGCTTATATATACACACACACAGATACACACACACACACACACACACACACATATACATACAGACACTCTCACTCACACACACAAACATATATACACATACACACACACAGATACACACACACACATATATACACAAACACATATATATACACATACACAGATATATATACACACATACACACACATACATATTATTATTACTATTATTATTACTATCCTTATTATTATTACTATTACTACATTATTATTATTATTATTATTATTATTATTACTATTACTACTACTACTATTACTACTATTACTATTATTATTAGTATCCTTATTATTATTATTATTACTACATTATTATTATTATTATTATTATTATTATTATTATTATTACTACTACTACTAGTACTACATTATTATTATTATTATTATTATTATTACTACTACTAGTACTACTACTAGTATTACTACTACTAGTACTATCCTTGTTATTATTATTACTATTACTACATTATTATTATTATTATTACTATTACTACTACTACTAGTATTACTACTACTATTACTACTATTACTATTATCACTATCCTTGTTATTATTATTACTATTACTACTACATCCTCTCGCTTACAAAAAAGGAGTTAACCCTATCCTTCTCTCTTTCAGGAAGTCTATGGCATGATGCCACGGGTGAGTATCTTCGACGGATCTACTCCTCGTTTGACGGCGCCGGAAATGGGGCAGATCCCTCGGTCCCGATCCCCCAAAAAGCCACGTCTGTCAATCCCGATCCCGAAAAAAACACGTCTTTGGATCCCGATCCCATAAAACCACATTTTTCGATAAAACCACATTTTTTGATCCCATAAAACCACATTTTCGATCCCATTAAACCACATTTTTTGATCCCATTAAACCACATTTTTTGATCCCATAAAACCACTTTTCGATCCCATTAAACCACATTTTTTGATCCCATTAAACCAACTTTCGATCCCATAAAACCACATTTTTCGATCCCATAAAACCACATTTTTGATCCCATAAAACCACATTTCGATCCCATAAAACCACATTTTTCGATCCCATAAAACCACATTTTTTGATCCCATAAAACCACATTTTTCGATCCCATAAAACTACATTTTTCGATCCTATAAAACCACATTTTTCGATAAAACTACATTTTTCGATCCATAAAACCACATTTTTGATCCCATAAAACCACATTTTTGATCCCATAAAACCACATTTTCCGATCCTGATCCCATAAAACCACATTTTTCGATCCCATAAAACCACATCTTTTGATCCCATAAAATCACATTTTTCGATAAAACCACATTTTTTGATCCCATGAAACCACATTTTTCGATCCCATAAAACTACATTTTTCGATAAAACTACATTTTTCGATCCCATAAAACCACATTTTCAGATCCCATAAAATCACATTTTTCGATCCCATAAAACCACATTTTTCGATAAAACTACATTTTTCGATCCCATAAAAACCACATTTTTTGATCCCATAAAACCACATTTTTTGATCCCATAAACCATTTTTCGATCCCATAAAACCACATTTTTTGATCCCATAAAACCACATTTTTTGATCCCATAAAACCACATTTCTGATCCCATAAACCACATTTTCGATCCCATTAAACCACATTTTTGATCCCATTAAACCACATTTTTTGATCCCATAAAACCACATTTTCGATCCCATTAACCACATTTTTTGATCCCATTAAACCAACTTTCGATCCCATAAAACCACATTTTTTGATCCCATAAAACCACATTTTTGATCCCATAAAACCACATTTTTTGATTCCATAAAACCACATTTTTCGATCCCATAAAACCACATTTTTTTGGTCCCATAAAACCACATTTTCGATCCCATAAAACCACATTTTTCGATCCCATAAAACCACATTTTTTGATAAAACTACATTTTTTGATCCCATAAACCACATTTTTCAATAAAACTACATTTTTCGATCCCATGAAACCACATTTTTCGATCCCATTAAACCACATTTTTGATCCCATAAAACCACATTTTTGATCCCATAAAACCACCTTTCGATCCCAATCCCATAAAACCACATTTTTGATCCCATAATAAAACCACATTTTTCGATCCCATAAAACCGCATTTTTCAATCCCACAAAACCACCTTTTTTCAATCCCATAAAACCACATTTTTTTGATCCCATAAACCATTTTTCGATTCCATAAAACTACATTTTTCGATCCCATAAAACCACATTTTCAATCCCATAAAACCACATTTTTTGATCCCATAAACCATTTTTCAATCCCATAAAACCATATTTTCAGATCCCATAAAACCATATTTTCCAATCCTGTAAAACCACAGTTTTTGATCCCATAAAAACCACATTTTCTCATCCCGATCCCATAAAACCACATTTTTTGATCCCATAAAACTACATTTTTTGATCCCATAAAACCACATTTTTCGATAAAACCACATTTTTTGATCCCATAAAACCACATTTTTCAATCCCATAAAACCACATCTTTCGATCCCATAAAACCACATTTTCAGATCCCATAAAACTACATTTTTCGATCCCATAAAACCACATTTTTCGATAAAACCACATTTTTCGATCCCATAAAACCACATTTTTCAATCCCATAAAACCACATTTTTGATCCTATAAAACCACATTTTTCGATCCCATAAAACCACATTTTTTGATCCTATAAAACCACATTTTCGATCCCATAAAACCACCTTTTTTGATCCCATAAACCATTTTTCGATTCCATAAAACTACATTTTCCGATCCCATAAAACCACATTTTTCGATAAAACTACATTTTTCGATCCCATAAAACCACATTTTTCAATCCCATAAAACCACATTTTTGATCCTATAAAACCACATTTTTCGATCCCATAAAACCACATTTTTTGATCCTATAAAACCACATTTTCGATCCCATAAAACCACCTTTTTTGATCCCATAAACCATTTTTCGATTCCATAAAACTACATTTTCCGATCCCATAAAACCACATTTTTCGATAAAACTACATTTTTCGATCCCATAAAACCACATTTTTCTATCCCATAAAACCACATTTTTCGATAAAACTACATTTTTCAATCCCATAAAACCACATTTTTTGATCCCATAAAACTACATTTTTCGATAAAACTACATTTTTTGATCCCATAAAACCAATTTTTTTGATCCTATAAAACCACATTTTTCAATTCCATAAAACCACATTTTTCGATAAAACTACATTTTTCGATCCCATAAAACCACATTTTTCGATAAAACTACATTTTTCGATTCCTTAAAACCACATTTTTTGATCCCATAAAACCACATTTTTGATCCCATAAAGCCACATTTTCGATCCCATAAAACTACATTTTTTGATCCCATAAAACCACATTTTTTGATCCCATAAAACCACATTTTTCGATAAAACTACATTTTCAGATCCCATAAAACCACATTTTTGATCCCATAAAACCACATTTTTCGATCCCATAAAACCACATTTTTCAATCCCATAAAACCACATTTTTGATCCCATAAAACCACCTTTCGATCCCAATCCCATAAAACCACATCTTTCGATCCCATTAAACCACATTTTTTGATCCCATAAAACCACATTTTTGATCCCATAAAACCACATTTTTCGATCCTGTAAAACCACATTTTTTGATAAAACCACATTTTTTGATCCCATAAAACCACATTTTTTGATCCCATAAAAGCACATTTTTGATCCCATAAAACCACATTTTTTGATCCCATAAAAGCACATTTTTGATCCCATAAAACCACATTTTTCGATCCCATAAAACCACATTTTTCGATCCCATAAAACCACATTTTTTGATCCCATAAAACCACATTTTTCGATCCCATAAAACCACATTTTTCGATCCCATAAAACCACATTTTTCGATCCCATAAAACCACATTTTTTGATCCCATAAAACCACATTTTTTGATCCCATAAAACCACATTTTTTGATTCCATAAAACCACATTTTCGATCCCATAAAACCACCTTTTTCAATCCCATAAAACCACATTTTCGATCCCATAAAACCACATTTTTCGATCCCATAAAACCACATTTTTCGATAAAACCACATTTTTCGATCCCATAAAACCACATTTTTCGATCCCATCAAACCACATTTTTCAATCCCATCAAACCATATTTTCAGATCCCATAAAATCACATTTTACGATCCCATAAAACCACATTTTCGATCTCAATCCCAAAAAATCCGCATATTTTGATCTCGATCCCCAAAAAGCCAAATATAATAATATAATAAGAATATTGAAAATAAGGCAATATAAGAATAATGTTGAAAAAATACAATGTAATAAATTATCATTATTATGATTATTATGATTATGATTATGATTATTAATATTATTATTATTATTATTATTATTATTATTATTATTATTAACAGGATGAAACCGATTCAAAAACGGCGTCTCCTTGGAAGGTAAGAACTCACAATATTCTTTTTATTTTTAAATAAATGTCTCAAAAAAAACCCCAGAAGGATTTTGATTTTTGGAAGCCTAGCAAGCGGGGTATAAATTTTATTATTATTATTAATATTATTATTATTACCCAGCCAGATGGGTGGGAATTATTATTATTATTATTATTATTATTGAAACCCAGCAGATGGGTGGGGTATAAATAATAATATTATTCTTTTATTATTCTTTTTTATTCTTTTTATTGAAACCCAGCCAGATAGGCGGGACATAATACATTAATACTATTATTATTATTATTATTATTATTAATATTATTACTTTATTATTATTATTATTATTATTATTATCATTATTATTATTATTATTATTATTATTCTTGAAACCCAGCCAGATGGGTGGGACATAATACATTATTATTATTATTATTATTATTATTATTATCATTATCATTGAAACCCAGCCAAATGGGAGGGGTATAAATTATTATTATTATTATTATTATTATTATTATTATTAACGATCCTTTTTCGCTTCCAGTCCGCCAAGTTGATGCTTCACACGGTGGCGACCTTCAACTCCATCAAGGTAAAATTTGTTCTCTCGTTTTCTCCTCTTCTCTTTCCCTCTCCTTCTAGAAATAAAATTATTATTATTATTATTATTATTATTATTATTCTTGAAACCCAGCCAGATGGGCGAGTAATATATTATTATTATTATTATTATTATTGAAACCCAGCCAAATGGGAGGGGTATAAATTAATTATTATAAATTTTTATTATTATTATTATTATTATTATTATTATTATTATTATTAAAACCCAGCCAGATGGGCGAGTAATAATATATTATTATTATTACTACTACTACTACTACTATTATTATTATTATTATTATTGAAACCCAGCCGAATGGGAGGGGTATAAATTAATTATTATAAATTTTTATTATTATTATTATTATTATTATTATTATTATTATTAAAACCCAGCCAGATGGGCGAGTAATAATATATTATTATTATTACTACTACTACTACTACTATTATTATTATTATTATTATTGAAACCCAGCCAAATGGGAGGGGTATAAATTAATTAATATAAATGATGATGATGATGATGATGATTAAAACCCAGCCAGATGGGCGAGTAATAATATATTATTATTATTATTATTATTACTACTACTACTACTTTTATTATTATTATTATTATTATTATTATTGAAACCCAGCCAAATGGGAGGAGTAAAAATTAATTATTATAAATTATTTATTATTATTATTATTATTATTATTATTACTGCTACTACAACTTCTATTATTATTATTGAAACCCAGCCAAATGGGAGGAGTAAAAATTATTATAAATTATTTATTATTATTATTATTATTATTATTATTACCCAGCCAGATGGGCGAGTAATAATATATTACTACTACTACTACTACTACTACTATTATTATTATTGAAACCCAGCCAAATGGGAGGGGTATAAATTAATTATTATAAATTTATTATTATTATTATTGTTATTATTATTATTATTATTATTATTATTACATTATTATTATTATTAATTGGTCTCCCAGGAACTGAACGAGCGCTGGCGATCCCTCCAGCGATTGGCCGAAGAGCGGAGCCAGCTATTGGGCAGCGCTCACGAGGTCCAGCGCTTCCACAGGTGAGGGCTCCTTCGACCGTTCCTCACCAGAACCTTCCAGAACCTTCCGTCGCCTGGAGAGCCTAGAATGTGGCTCTTTTCCTCTCGTTCTTTCCTCTTCTCCTCTCCTCTTTTCCTCTCGTTCTTTCCTCTTCTCCTCTCCTCTTTTCCTCTCCTTCTCTCTTTTCCTCTCATTCTTTCCTCTTCTCCTCTCCTCTTTTCCTCTTGTTCTTTCTTCTCGTTCTCTCTTTTCCTCTCCTCTTTTCCTCTCCTTCTCTTTTCCTCTCCTTTTTTCCCACTCCTTCTCTCCTCCTCTTGCTCTCTCTTTTCCTCTTGTTCTTTCTTCTCCTTCTCTTTTCCTCTCTTTTCCTCTTGTTCTTCTCATTCTCTCCTCTTTTCCTCTTCTTTTCCTCTCCTTCTCTCTTTTCCTCTCTTTCTTTCCTCTTGTTCTTTCTTCTCGTTCTCTCCTTTCCTCTCCTTCTCTCCTCTCCTTCTCTCTTTCCCTCTTCTCCTCTTTTCCTCATTCTCTTTCTCTTTCTCTTCTTCTCTTTTCCTCTCCTTTTTTCCCACTCCTCTCCTCCTCTTGCTCTCTTTTCCTCTTGTTCTTTCTTCTCGTTCTCTCCTTTCCTCTCCTTCTCTCCTCTCCTTCTCTCTTTCCCTCTTCTCCTCTTTTCCTCTCCTTCTCTTTTCCTCTCCTTTTTTCCCACTCCTTCTCTCCTCCTCTTGCTCTCTCTTTTCCTCTTGTTCTTTCTTCTCCTTCTCTTTTCCTCTCTTTTCCTCTTGTTCTTCTCATTCTCTCCTCTTTTCCTCTTCTTTTCCTCTCCTTCTCTCTTTTCCTCTCTTTCTTTCCTCTTCTCCTCTCCTCTTTTCCTCTTGTTCTTTCTTCTCGTTCTCTCTTTTCCTCTCCTTCTCTCCTCTCCTTCTCTCTTTCCCTCTTCTCCTCTTTTCCTCATTCTCTTTCTCTTCCTCTTCTTCTCTTTTCCTCTCCTTTTTTCCCACTCCTTCTCTCCTCCTCTTGCTCTCTCTTTTCCTCTTGTTCTTTCTTCTCGTTCTCTCCTTCTCTCTTTCCCTCTTCTCCTCTTTCCCTCATTCTCTTTCTCTTCCTCTTCTTCTCTTTTCCTCTCCTTCTCTTTTCCTCTCCTCTCTTTTCCTCTCCTTTTTTCCCACTCCTTCTCTCGTCCTCTTGCTCTCTCTTTTCCTCTTGTTCTTTCTTCTCGTTCTCTTTTCCTCTCTTTTCCTCGTGTTCTTCTCATTCTCTCTCTTCCTCTCCTCTCTTTCCCTCTTCTCCTCTTTTCCTCATTCTCTCTCTCTCCTTCCCTCCTCTCATTCTCTCTATTCTTC
>NW_028293243.1:0-12790 GCF_964106645.2 Podarcis pityusensis
CACTTCCAGATGGGGTGTATGTAGAAACAAGCTTTGTACATTTTCAGCGAGGATTTGTATTGGACCATCTGCTCTTCCACTCTCTACATAAAGGTTCTTCAATATTCCCATGTTTATTATCAACTCCACCCAAGTCTCCTTTGTCTCTCCCCAGGTCATTATTCCCATCCTGCCACCCGGAGGGACTTGCGGGCTATTGGTCCATCTATCTGAGTATTGTCGTAAGCCAGGGTAGGTAAAAAATTTCACGCTGAGAGCCACATTCTCATGCCAGTGGTGGGCAGGACAACGAACATGAATGCAAACACAATCAATCCAGCAACAGTCAGCAGGCAAGTGTTCCAAGATGAAGTAAACAATATAGTGAGCCTCTGCTTGCCTTAAAGCTATAATAACAGTGTGTGTGTGTGTGTGTGTGTGTGTGTGTGTGTGTGTGTGTGTGTGTCTTTCTATATATATATAAACATTGCTGCAATGCTGGGGCCTGGAGGCAGTGGGAAATTGCTCTGTATACTTGAGCCATTCTTCTTATAATTTATCTGATTTTTGCCACCCAGCTCATGTTCTGATGTGATGAGGGAGTTTTTTCTCTCTCAAAAACACACACAACATCCCAACGTTTTTCAGCCTACAGGGTCCATTGGAGGAGGGTGTTTTCTTTCGTTTCCAGTGACTGAGGTCAAGCATTTTTAGCTACAGCACAGAAGCCATGTATTCATACTTATTATTGTGTGAAATGATCAATACTGGAGGCTGGTCCATTCAGACAACCGGGGCACTGCCTCACCATCCACAGTCTGCCCTTATCCAGTCCCCAGCTGCCTGCCTTCTTATTTGTAACCAGCCTGGGCATGGCTCTGCCTAGCATTTGTGCTTGCGCCACCTACTGTTGGCCTCCCTGCATTCTGCCCTACCAGTCACAATCAGCACCATCCACCACTGTATATGACTAATAGCATGGAGTTTCTATACCACGGAGCACCATGGCTCTGCCCAGTAATTAGCAACACTTGCTTCTGAAAAGGTTTTGGCACTCCTGGCTGCAATCCAGTCCTCAGATGGAGCCCTTGTCTTCAAGGCAGGCAGGGATGACCTATAGTCTGGGATGATGGGAGTTTTTAGTGACAACAACATTCGGGGTGCCACAGATCCCCTCCCTGAAATAAGGGATCTTGCTCCCTTTCATGTGTTTAAAGAGAGCCAAACAATTAATTTCTGTCTGCTAACTATGCAGATATAATTTTGTAGTATAAAAGGAAAGAGGGAAGATGTTTGGATTCTGCTTCTAGAAAGTAAAAAGCACCGCAGACCAATATACAGTGGTACCTCAGGTTAAGTACTTAATTCGTTCCGGAGGTCTGTACTTAACCTGAAACTGTTCTTAACCTGAAGCATCACTTTAGCTAATGGGGCCTCCTGCTGCTGCCGTGCCACTGGAGCATGATTTCTGTTCTCATCCTGAAGCAAAGTTCTTAACCTGAGGTAATATTTCTGGGTTAGCGGAGTCTGTAACCTGAAGCGTATGTAACCTGAAGCGTATGTAACCCGAGGTACCACTGTATGTTGTAAGTGTTTTCGCAACTAATTAGCATGTACTCTTGTTCAGGGAACATATGAATGAAAAATGGGAAATCTGATAAATTTAGTCCACCCTGTCAGTAGATGGCCATGATAAAGCCAAAGCAAGATTACCGTAAATTGGAGTCCATCTGTCCCAAACAGAAGCTTCACATCTTTCCCCAGACCTACAAGGCTGTGCTGTACTAAAAGCAATAACATTGAGAGCCTTTTCACATTGCCAGGAGAAAGAGCTGTTATCAAATGGCAAGCTTATCATGTGATAAGCTTGTCTCCACTGCATGTATTATGATAGTCATTTCATGCAAACAAGCTGCCACATGTCAGTTGCATTGCTGTGCGAGGGACAGGAGGAAAGGGTTATGTGAGAGCCTGAAAACAAGAATAATCTGAACTGCAGACGATTCATTCCAACGTACAACACAGCCCTATGGCTGCTCACTTAGAAGTAAATTAAGTAAAGTTCAACGAGACTTAGGACCAAACTGCACGTTAGATTGCAGCCATTGGTGAATGGCTTGATGGCCTCTTCTCAGCTACAAAGTGTTCTCTCGGCTACTTTCATTTCTGTCAGAGCCGACATTTACTTAGCCAATGAATGTGCTAAACCCTCGTCAAGGAGGAGGAAGCAGCTGGGGAACATTGCCATGCTCGGAGGCAGCATGCTTCTGAACGCTAGTTTCTGAAGACCACAGGAGAGGAGAGCACTCTTGTAACGTAGGTCCTGCTTCCTGGCTGCCTACAGGCATCTGGTTGGCCACTGTGAGAGGAGGATGTTGAACTACATGGGCCATTGGCCTGATCCAGCAAGCTCTTTGTATGGTCTTATGTAATGGGAAAATTAGCCGTCAGGGAAAGGGTTTGGCCAGCCTTCCCTTCCCCCAGTGTTTCTTGACCACAAAGAGAGACAGTGTGGTGAGTGTCCAGGGGTTCAAATCCCCACTCAGCCAAGAAACTCATGGGGTGGCCTTGGACCAGTCACATGCAAGCGTGGTAGCTCAGTTGGTTAGTGCTGAAAATCCCAAGGTTGCAAGTTCAAACCCCGTATGGGATACCTGCATATTTCTGCATTGCAAGGGGTTGGACCAGACAATCCTCAGGGTCCCTTCCAACTCTACAGTTTTATGATTCCATGTCCACTCACTCTCTGCCTAACCAACCTCAGAGGGTTGACGGTGAGGATAAAATGAGGAGAGGGAGAACCACGTATGATGCCTTGAGCACCTTGGAGGGAAGAAAGTAGGGTATAAACACAACAAACAAATGTGGGCCAAGTCCCAAGGTAGAGAAACTGGAGCAAAACAATGATGTGGGGGGAAGGAATTGAGGCTGAATATGTACCATACATTTAAAGAACATTCCCTTCCCTCAAAAAACAATCCTGGGGACTGTAGTTTGTTAAGGGTGCTGGGAAATGTAGCACGGTGGGGGAACTACAGTTCCCAGGATTATTTGGTGGAGGAAGGTGTGCTTTAAATGTATGATGTGCATGCAGCCTCAGTACATCCTTTCCATGTCACCATGTCCTCTCCCCAAACTGTTTTCTGGGTGGGGGGAGAAGGGGTTATCAATGGCCTGTTTCATACTCAGGTGTTTTGCCTAACTCAGCCCGTAAAACTAGTTGACTTTGCCTACGTTGTGCCCCATCTACAAAACACCCCTCTGCGTCATGCCATAGGGCAAACATGCACCTCTTGAGGTACGCCCCTCCTGCCACTCAACAGAGTATTTAGGAGCTGGGGATACAACGCGAACACGTGGACCAGCTGTGTGAGTCGACTCCCCAGCCAAGCGCAGCACAGCTATCATTAACCTGAAACCTTGACAGCAAGCCAAAGGGAACAGTTATATAACCAACTCAGAAAGTTAAAAATGAATGGGACAAAAACAAACAAGTAAGAGCCACTTTTGCTTGAAAGAACACTCACCCTGACTTACTACACATTTTATTATTACACCGTTGGGCAATCAGGGCCCTCACATAACTGACTTTAAGGGGAAAAAACATACGTACACACAAATGATAGAGGGGTAACGCTAATTAAAAAGTACGGGCAAGATGTTGAAAGGCAATAAATTGTTTTAACAGCCACCGTAACATCAGTGCTTGCAAACATGTTGCTTATTTGCTACACCTGGGCTTTCAAAATGAGAAGATTATAATCTTGCTGCTTCTTTTTTGGCAAAACAGCACGGAGCTGTTTTTACCAGTCAGAAGTGCAACCAAGATGGCGGATCAACCGCTAAAACCCAAGTTGCTCAGTGCCAGCTGTTCCTCTTCCCGATAGTCATCTTGCATCTCTTTTAAAAGCTACTCCTCCATCTTCCATTTGCTCCATGACTTTCATTTGTTTGTTTCTCTCAGTTTCCTGTTTATTTCCTTCAGTTCCCAAATACATTTCAGGAAAAGTGTTTTTAAGGGGTTCCTAACAAAGGTGGAGGACATGGGTGACGCTGTGGTCTAAACCACTGAGCCTCTTGGGCTTGCTGATCAGAAGGTCGGCAGTTTGAATCCCCGTGACGTGGTGAGCTCCCGTTGCTTGGTCGCTGCTCCTGCCAACCTAGCAGTTCGAAAGCATGTCAAAGTGCAAGTAGATAAATAGGTACCGCTCCGGCTGGAAGGTAAATGGTGTTTCCATGCGCTGCTCTGGTTCGCCAGAAGCGGCTTCGTCATGCTGGCCACATGACCCAGAAAAACTGTCTGCGGACAAACGCCGGCTCCCTCAGCCTGTAAAGCAAGATGACCGCTGCAACCCCAGAGTCATCTGCGACTGCACCTAACTGTCAGGGATCCTTTACCTTTAACACAGCTGAGGTGTGTTCAGTTATAATTTTACAGTCAATACCATATATATATATATATATATATATATATATATATATGGGGGGGGGACTGATATGTAGCTCTGAATTGGTATTTCATATCACACCTGTATCATGGCTTAGCATAAACATAAGAGATCATGCTACTCCTCAGTCATTTTGCTGAGTCGTTTTGCTGCTGTGCCTGTGTTGAACTAAGCAACAGATTGGCTTAGCATGTTATCTGAACCCAGGAGTCATGGTTTAGCTCTTCTGTACAAACCATGAGCGAAAACCATAGGACAGACCTTGGTTACAAGCTCATGGTTAATTTGAAGAGGGCAAATAGCAGAGGGCAAATTTGAAGAGGGCAACACTCTAAGCCAAATCAGAGTCTGGTTGAGAGAGGCAATAAGCCAGACCAGAAGAGGAGCAAAGCAAAGTGGTCATTATCTGCTCTCTGGAAGCCCACACATTCACACTAAATTTAGCATGTCACACAAGCACACCAGAGAGCACGAGATTCCTTTGCCACATACGCTTATTCTTGCCAGCATGCACAAATTAGACTGAAGTAAGTTCTGAGGAAAAAAGATTACCGCTTTCCACTGGCCAATCATTAATTAATTTCTATGCCGCCCTTCTATACTGCAAACTCATAGGGTGTTTACCCCTTCTAATTAGCTGTCTCCACATGTTCAATAATCTATTTGCTTCCTGTATTCAGATTGATTGGCATCATTCCCAGTCCTCTAGCGACTCTATACTGGAAGGCAATTAACATAAAGGGTTGCACAACCCCAATTGTCTCTGGTTAAAATGTAATGTCTATACAGAACAAACATAGATGAAGGCCTAGTTCTCAAGTACAGTGGTACCTTGGTTTGCAAACAGTCTGGTTTGCATACGTTTTGGATTACAAACACATCAAACCCGGAAGTGCGTGTCCCAGTTTCCAAACTTTTTTTGGATTACAACTCATTTTGGGGGGGAGGCCCCATTGACGAAAGCGCACCTTGGGTTACAACCTTTTTTGGTTTATGAACATAACTCTGGAACAGATTATGGTTGTAAACCAAGGTACCACTGTACTGCTGATGAGTGTTCATGAGGATTTTTAAAAAAACAAAATTGCAAATTGCTGCAGAAATGTAGAGGACTGAATTTAGGATTTGAAAAATGAGTGATCCAAAACACCTTCCACCTCAACCCGTGACTCTGTCCATGATCACTTGTCGCACCTATTATCCAGAATCCAATGAGCAATGCAATTGTTGCATGCATCCAACGGTCCCTGGACTTTTGATTCTTCAACAGCAGCTACAATGTTCTGTGGCAAGCTCATTTGAAAATGGAGGGTGTTTCAAGGACAGCGTTGATACGTCATATGGAGGAGGGTCTGCTGCACAATTAAAAGGTAATAATTTCACTCAGCCTGCTAAATCTTTGGGTGTGCCTAAGGCAGTTAACTGGATCCCAGCCATCGTGCTGATCCCTGTGAGTGTGAATCTGGGGACAGTCCGGGCTGCTCACGTGGACTAAAAATGCACTGCATGAACTGGCTGACAGTTTCATTGGCAGCTGGACAACAGTGCTTGTGCATTTACCAGATGGTACGAACCTGTCTAGCAATTAACCATTACAGAATAATGTCATTTCTCCAGAAGTCCAGGGGGAACATCCAAACTGCTTGGATAATCATACATTTTGGATAAGAACTTTTTTTGTTTGACATAAAGTTTTATTGCATGAAGCTAGACTGGACACAAACATGGGGTTTAGTAGCCCTAGAGGAGAAGAAGAAGAAGAAGAAGAAGAAGAAGAAGAAGAAGAGGAGGAGGAGGAGGAGGAGGAGGAGGAGGAAGAAGAAAAAGAAGAAGAGGAGTTGTTTGGATTTGATATCCTGCTTTATCACTACCCTAAGGAGTCTCAAAGCGGTGAACATTCTCCTTTCCCTTCCTCCCCCACAACAAACACTCTGTGAGGTGAGTGGGGCTGAGAGACTTCAAAGAAGTGTGACTGGCCCAAGGTCACCCAGCAGCTGCATGTGGAGGAGCAGGGAATCAAACCCAGTTCCCCAGATTACAAGTCTACTGCTCTTAACCACTACACCACATAGGCTTTCTAGAGTAAGAGTCAGGATGATTCTATGTGTGATGGGCCTCTAAAATTCCACACTCACTTTCTGCTTTGGGGGTGTGGTGACATTTACTCTAATGGATGAGGACCCCAATTACAGATTTCAAATGCAGTCTAGACTCAGAACTCTGCAATTCATGTGTATTTTGGAAACACAGACAAGACAAGAAGGACAAAGGAATGAAGCCATTTTTAAATGCCAGATTAACACGGGAGATTAACCATTGTGATATAGTTGAGTAGCTGCTGGCTGGCTGTGTTTTATTCTCTCCCTGCTAACCTTGCTGTTCAAATTGCACATGGTGTATGAAGAAGTTCAATGGCAATTGCTATGCCCATCGCCATACATCCATTCATATGCACATCTGTAGTGTGCACAGACTGTATCCTGGGCTGAATCTTGGGCTGGGTTGACATATGATATTTTAAGACAAGATTTTAAGGACTTGCAGCCCACATCCCCGCAAAGCATTCTGAGAACCCCTTTGCTCGAAGTGGCACAAAAGATTGCCAAAACATTGCTTTGGCTGCAAACTCCTCATTTCCTTTTGAGCCCTTTCAGTGCTACTGCTAAAAAGATACTTGCAAATGGAGCTCTCAACTTCATGACCTTTCCCTCTTCCAATTAAAAAACACTCACACACCTTCAGCTCCAACGGGAGCGAGCAGTACTGCTGGCTGCCAGGGGCAAGTTCTTTATGCCAAGTACAGTTAATAATATGTAACATTTGTATAGCTCTATGTATCTGCAAACATTGTATAAACATTTAACTAGTTAATCTCATTGAGCTGCCTTACCTCTGACTTACCTGAATAGCTCTAAAAGGTAATAAATAAACACTTGAGCTCTTACTCCTACACCGCAGGGCCTATCAGAGGAGAACAGCTAGAGAAGACTTCTCCAGATACTACCTTGCCCATTAGTCTCTACTTTGACAGTCAACAGTTTTTGAAGGCCAGAGACAGGCCGTTAACCAGTGGAAAACCTCATGCTTAGCATACAAAAGGTCTTAGGTTCAATACCATCTCCAGCTAAGATCTCATGTAACAGGACTAAGAAGCAGCTCTCCTGGACCTTGGAAAGCCATGACAAGCTGGAGTCCAACCCAACTTCATATGTTAATATGAGTGTTAGCAAAGTCCCTTCAATAACACAGAAGGAGCCTGAAAAGAAAAGTGCTGGTAACACTTGATTGAGCAAAACTGAACAGAAACAGTGAATAATTTTAGGAGAAAGAAACAGCTACGCTTTGTTTCTCTCAGTCCAGGCTTTGTACATAGCAGGAAGACTTTCAACCGACTATACAGGGGAAAACACCCTCAGAACTATACAGCCAATCACAGCTACCTCCGTGAAGATCATGTTGCTCTGCTAAGCAACATCTCCATCCATCCCCTCTTGGCTAGTTAACTTTAATACTAACAGAATTACCGGTAACAGTTAAGTCACACAGTGATTTCAGACAAGAGATTACAGGTTAATGTTGTCAACCCATTGCCCGCAAAGAAAAAACATTGCTAACATGGTTGTGTTTATTTATTCATTCATTTATTGCAAAGGTCTGATACTTCCTAGTGGTACCTTATTGGACCTTATTGGAACCTATTTATGGCTTCAGTGATTTTTTTATTTAGGGGGTGATATTTAGTTTGCCTGGCATGCTCTGGTCCATGGGGTCATGAAGAGTCGGACACGACTAAACGACTAAACAACAACAACATTTAGTTTCTCTGAACATAACTTCCAAGGGAACAACCATGTTAGTCTGTAGCAACCAAAAAATCTTTAAGCACTTTATGTACATGTAGCACGGCATAAACATTTGGGGACTAAAGTGCACTTCATCACATGCAAGATCCATCAGACATTATGCCATCATAAATGTGTTATTACTACTCTGTTAATTCCCCCAGCAAATCACATTAGCCTATTGATATTCCATGGTCTAACACCCTACTTCCAAAGCTGCCAAGGATGTTCCAGTCTCACATATTAGCATTTGTGAACTCCAGAGACATAAACATTTCTCCTTCACCTGCTACACCAGCAGCCTTCTAACTAAAAGGGTGAATCTGTCAAATCACACACACAAATACTGAAAGCCCTGCATCTGATACGCAACGTCTACTCTTAACTGATCCTTAAGGAGTGAAGGACACAGACTGTCTCTGGTTACACATTAGTTGGAGATGGAGCCTTTAAAGTACTTTTGTAATTGAGGTTCCAGTGTAATTATGGGGTCAGTATGAAAGTGTCCTGCCGCAACAGGAAAGCAGTTTCATCACAACTTATGTCATATTTTTCAAGCACTTTAGCAAAGAACTAGGCATTCTATGATTTGTTATTTGTTGCAAATTAAGGAGCCCTCAAAAACAAAAAGTGCTCTGTCAGAACATACTGTTCTTGAGTAAATCACAACCTGTGAAGTGCTACTCTATGAGAGTAGTATTTACACCAGAAAAAGAATAGGATTCAAAAACAATTTTTAATAAGCACACCCTGACTGACACATTACAGACGAGACTCCGACAAGGTCTCCTCCCTTGCTTGGGAAACCAGTTCACAGCTAGAGCTCTTGAAACTCTGAAGAACTTCCCATTAGCAGCTGGGGCAACCCAACAGCTGTTCTGAAAAGAACTCAGGAAGGGGGTGGTGCCAAGACACTGGGAGGGAGAAAACCCTTCATGGAACTCAATAAAATCAAGGGGGAAAACAATAGGTCAGAGAGTCAGTTTTGAAATGACAACCCTAAAAAAGTGAGTCCCTTGCCTCTTTTATAAAAATTACTTGTGCTAAAATGGAGGAAGGTCTTCTCTGCCTTTAGGCTACTCTTTTATTTTAAATAAACAGTATTGCCTTTGCTTTTGTACTTTTGAGATCACTAACAGCCTGATTCTGCAAATATTTGCAACAAGCTTTTAGCACCATTTCTGTACTGGCAAAGCTTCTTGGAATCCTGTTCCTGTTCAGCATCCTTTGGACTGCCTGGTCTAGGGACCTTGAAACTTGTGCTTTAAAACAAGAACAACAAGATTAACATGTTGCATTAAAGCCACTTCTTTGCTCACATCTGATCCAGCCAAGACCTTGCAGAATTCACCTATACGATTTGCGGGTGCAACACTGTGAGTTTTTCTGCATAGGTGCAACACTGCCACAGGAGACACAGGCAGAAGGGCTCTTCCTCCTATTGCTGCCCATTTTTGTCTTGTAAAACAAGACTGTGGGATTAGGCTGCAAGGCTCAGCCAAACCAAGATATTTTTCCTTCTCTATTAAGCACTACATTCCCCCCACTAGCTGGCCACCTGGATTTTTTCCAGAAGGGAATATAGCCCTTGAGGTGAAAAAGGGTGCCCTCTCTTGATTTAAAGGTGTAGGAATGGTCTCTGTGTTAAAAAGAAATATGGCAATCATGCAAGCCAGTTGTGGTGCAGATTCAGGACAGAGGCCTTGTCACTTGATTTCATGTTATTGTGGCTTCTCCCCACCCCCTCCTGTTCTTAAAGTGTCCTTAACCAAATTCCATTAACAACTTGCTCTTGTCATGAGAGGACAATGCCACTTGGTGGAGCAAAGAACCACTTTTCATTAAACATGTCTGAACTTGAAACTAAATATTAAAAAATATGTTTAAACATGCAGTTAGTGTACAGTGAGTTCTCCAAGAACCCTATGAAGAACTAGTAACTAACAACTAAGGCCTCAACTAGACAACACAGTGTAATTTAATGCTTCTTTGCATTCAATGTGTGGATTTTTAAAAATGCAAATTGAATTAGAGAAGGGTTTATACTTAATGGGATCAGAGAAGGCAAGGAGGATTTTTTATTTTTATTTTTTAAACCCTCTCCTACTTTTGAAAATCCCTCTTCTGAAGCTAGTATTTGCATGGGGGGGGGGAATCCCCCGTGGAATCAAAGGAAAAAACACATTTAACAATCTGTCTAGTTTGGACCTGCAGAGCTAGCAGAGGGTCTAAGTGAAGGACAAATCTGGGGATGCTTGGAGAGAGAGAGACAGACAGAGATGTGGACTCTACTGCTTTAGCATATGGTCATGTTGAGAATAATAGTATTCAATGTTTGTTAAAGTTGATATAGTTCATTGTTAGCATAAAACAACAAAAATAGCTTTTTAAATTAAAAAAAATCCTCTTTTGGCCCTGATGTTGTTCATTTAGCATAGAGGGATTGCCATTCTATGCGGAGAGCCTGTCGTGCATCTGTTATAGGCACAGAGCCTCTACCTGCTAAAAGGGTTCCCTGTATTCTGCCTCAATATTTACTAGAGCAGGTATCTACAACCCTTTCAGACCCAGAACCCACTTTTAACCCAAATATGCATTTGGGGACCTATTTCTTAATCTTTTACCATACATTTGTATGGTAGTAGTGCTCTCATTGAGACCCACCTTGGATCAAGGCACAGCCCGCACGTGGGTCCTGACCCACCAGCTGAAGACCTGTGGCGTAGAGCAACTGCACCGCTTTGCATGAACTTGCTCAAAAGCTTGTAATGACATGGTGAAAATAAATACAGCTTATCTGAAACAACAACAACTTAATACGATTTAAACAATGTTTATTTAAGGAGCTGTTTACTGCATAGGTGCACCCAGCCCTGAGTACTGACCCAAGGGTTATACCTTGGCCTCGTTTCAAAAGTGATCTGTTTGCAAGGATGATCTGTCTCTCTACAGCCCACTGAGGGGCAGAGAGTGGGGAGACGTGGGTGGAAGAAAGCAAGGGAAAATATAGCACCACCCACTTAGCCCACAGGTCAAATTGGGCCCACTGAGAGGCCATTTTACCCAAGCCATATCTGCAAAGCAACCATTGGGAGCTTTTGAGTGCCCATCTCATTGTTCCTCAGTAAGCACGGGATGCACGGGCACGTTGTAATTTGGCATCAAAAGCAAACCCCAGTGACGCTGGAGCTGATTCTCTCTGAACATGGGGCTTGCAAGGCTCATGTACTGCAAGAATCTTAGCGGTTGCTGTTTCATTTACAGTTCAAGGTTTAGATTAAAGCAAAGAAACAAAGGAAGAATTAGAACGGCAATAACTGTGCATTTCCAAATTGTCATTAGACGTTTAGCACCGGATGTCATACAGCGTTTAGGTGACTGACAGGTGAGTGGTCTGGTCTGGCCTGCCCATCAAAAGTGACCTGCAAAGATTATGCCAGGTCCCCACCCCTGCCCATCATTCCAGCAACAACAACAACATTCCACACCCCTGGTTTAGATAAAAGGGCACCATAATTTGCTATTTGGAAGACTATAATCCTGGATCACTCTGAAATCCTTATAAGAACCCGCTGGATCAGGCCAGTTGCCCATCTAGTCTAGCATCCTGTTCTCCAAGTGGCCAACCAAATGCCTATGGGAAGCCCACAAGCAGGCCCTGAGAACAGAAGCACTCTTCTCTCCTGTGGTTTCCAGAAACTGGCATTCAGAACATACAGCCTCCAACAGCGGAGGAAAAATATATCTGTTGGCATTAGTAGAAACTGATAGACTTATCCTTTGTGAATTTTCTATCCAACCAAGTTGTTGGCCGTTGCTGCCTTTGAGTATATGCTGTGCGAAGAAGTGCTTTTTTCTGTCTGTCCTGAATCTTCCAACATTCAGCGTCATCAGATATCCATGAGTTATGAGAGAGGGAGAAAAACATTTCTCTATGTACTTTCTTCACACCATGTATAATTGTGTACAGTTCTATCCTGGTGCCTCTCAGCTGCCTTTTCTCTAAACAAAAAAAAAGGCCTAAATGTTACGACCTTTTCTCAGCAGAAAGGTCTTCACTGTGGCAGAGGAGTTGACCTCATAGACAGGGCTGGTTTTTACCTCATAATTAATGTTTGCCACTGGTTGAATTTACATTTGCATTCATTAACATGAATTAAGATGCATAAACAAGCAGTGGTTAACCATTCCCAATACTCAGGAAATGTAGCAGGCAAACACTTCTATCTGAGTTCTGCTGTAATAGTAACTATTCTATAATCAAATCATTCTCAAACGTTTCTGTTTATAGGTGACTAGTGCTGGTCTTACTGTATAAAATATTTTGTTTTTTGTACCTGCCATTTGCCCCTTATGAAATCCAAGCATTGCCTGGGCCCTGTCCTCTATACAGAATAGTATCTGGGAAAGATCCAGAAGCCACTTCTTTTGCCCCATCTGTGCTTGGTTATTATGGTTCAGTGAGTGACAGAGGAGATAAGAGGATTTCACCAGAGCTCCCTATTTCAGCGAGAAGTTAAG